>NC_069499.1:843572232-843742232 GCF_027579735.1 Bombina bombina | reverse complement strand
AGGTATGGGTGATTGGTGGTGTACGTGTACATAGTGATTCAAAGTTTGTTAGAGGTCTGACCATATTTCTATGTTGTGCATGTTGTGAAATAAACCTATGAACTCTGTGATAATTAAACCAATTGTGGAAGTGAGAGTAGCCCCTGTCCAAAAGGTCGGTCTGAGAGAGGAGTTGTTCCCTGAAGTTAACATATGGATTGATAAATCTCGGATATTAGTATCCAATATATGTATTGTGATATGTCCTATTGTGAATTGTCCATTCTCTATGAGGGACATAAGAGGAGATTTGTTTTGATGAAATCATCATAAATTTGGATAAAATATATGTTCCCACACAGCAAATGTTTCAATTGTCGTTGGAGAGCTATTTGTTAATCTATGTGTCAATTTTTCCGAACTCCAGCACATCCTACCCAAGTGTGTGGTATCTGAAATTGAATGTTCCAATTGCATCCATCTTTTGTGGTTATAATGTATATGCCAATCAACAATTCTCTGTAGAAAAATTGCTTGTCAATATAAGGATATATTGGGAATACCCATTCCTCCTTGCAATTTAGGTGTTTGCATAATATTGGCGTTAATCCTGGGCGGTTTTCTATTCCACACAGAATCACTGAACACCTTTTGTATGCTTGGGATGTATTTTTTGGGCAGTGGAATTGGTAAGGTTTGCACAATGTATAACAGTCTTGGAAATATGTTCTTTTTAAGGACATTTATTTTACCCGACCATGATAACCTCTTGGACAGCCACGAAAAAAGATCTCTAATGATAGTTTTTTTAATTAATTCATAATTCTTTATGAATATGTCTTCTATTGTTAATGCTAGGTCAACACCTAGATAATGAAGTGTGTGTTTACACCATGTGAAGGGGGTGATTTTTTTAACCCTAAGAAGAGTAAGGTCATCTAGATTAATATTAAGGACTTCAGATTTAGCGGAATTAAGCTTAAAGTTAAATAAGGAATTGAATAACTGGAATTCTTGTAACAATGGTGGAATAGAGAATTCTGGGCTAGTGAGTGAAAACAATATGTCATCTGCAAAAAGTGAGAGGACGTATGACTGTGAACCTATCTGTATGCCTTTGATGAGAGGGTTTTGCTGTATACTTGTCGCAATAGTTTCAATAAAGCATGCGAAAAGGAGGGGGAAAGCAGACACCCCTGACGCGTACCATTAGTTATTGTGAAAGGGGCTGAGAGAGTTCCGTTTATCAGTAGTTTAGTGGTGGGCTGGGAGTAGAGGGCAAAAATTTGAGTTAATAATTTTGGGCCGAAGCCCATGAATTTTAGTAGAACATAAGAATGCCCAATCAACACGGTCAAAGGCCTTTTCTGCGTCTATAGACAGAAGAATGCTGGGAATTCCCCTATCTCATGCAAGGTGAATGAGGTTTAAGGCCCTGACCGTGTTGTCTTTAGCTTCTTTCTTAGGGATTAAACCCACCTGGTCTTTGGTGGATTATGTCTGGCAATATACAGCTCATACGATTCGCCAATACTTTTGCGTAAATTTTTATATTGGAGTTTAGTAAAGAAATTGGTCTATAGTGTGATGGAAGGTCTAGTAGTTTATTAGGCTTTGGCAACAATGTGATATGAGCTTCTAATAAGTCAGGGGAAAGAGATTCAGACTTGTCAATATAGTTAAAAAATTGTGTGAGTTGGGGTATTAATTCTTCTTGGAATTGTTTATAGTATCTGGCACCAAAACCATCTGGACCTGGTGCCTTACCAGATGGAAGGTCCTTAATGACCAATTTAATTTCTTCTAATGTAATGTGTTCATCAAGTTTTTCTTTTTGGTAAGAGGGAATTTGGGGGAGACGAAGAGATGTGAGGTATGTGGCTATTGTTCTAGATTTAGCGTCTCGGTCTAGTGACGTTGTGCTAGTTACATTATTAAGGTTATATAGTTTTTGGTAATATTCTCTAAAGGCTTTTGCTATAGATTTGGTGGAAAAATAGTCTTTATTGTGATTGTCTTTTATGTGTAGGATGTATGATTTATATGCTTTTTGTTTTAAGTAGCGTGCTAAGGATCTACCTGGTTTGTTATGCCCTTCATAGTGTGATTGTTGCAATCTTAAGGTTTGTCTTTTATGTTCTATATTATAATAGGAAGCTAATTTACTTCGTTCTGATTGTAGAGCGGTTAGCAAGAGTTGGTCAGAGGGGCATGTTTTATGGCGCTGTTCTAGCGATTCAATAGAAGTTAATAGGGAGGCTAAGTATGTACGCTTTTTCTGTAACATAGAAGATTTTATACCTCTCAATTCCCCTCTTATCATGCATTTATGTGCTGCCCAGATACTAGGATGAGGTATGTCATGAGTATTGTTAAATGTGAAATATTCGGTTATAGATTTTGATATTTGCTGGGATACCGGCATATCAGAAAGTAACTGATCGTCTAACCGCCATATATAATCTTGAATCGGTTTAGTTGGCCAGGTCAGTGTGCCTAAGACCGATGCATGGTCAGACCATGTAAGGGGAGTTATTTGTGTTGAATGGAATAAAGATAGGCCTGTGAAATCAGTGAAAATATAGTCGATTCTGGTGTAGAGCTTATGGGGATATGAATAAAATGTGCAGTCTTTTTCCTCTGGATGAGATATCCTCCAGAGGTCATGGACAACTAATTTTTTAAGATAGTTATTGGTGCGTCTGATTTGTGAAGTCGGGATTGAAGAATGCATAGAGGAGCAATCAAGTTGGGGGTTTATGGGCAAATTTAAATTGCTGCAAAGAACCAAGATACCCTTTTGGTGGTCTAGAATTAGGTTAGTTACCTTTTTAATAAAAATGGCTTGCTTGGAGTTCGGAGAGTATATGGATAGCAGAGTGATCGGGGCCATACAAAAGGCCCACCAAAATAATATATCTGCCTTCTTTATCTCTAATGGTGTTGAGTGGTATGAATGGGATATTTTTCCGAATCAAAATTCCAACCCCTTGTTTTTTAACTTTTGGGTGAGAGGCATAATAGCTGGTTCCAAATTTAATTGAAATGGTTAGTGTTTCTCTGCCTTTGGTAAAATGAGTCTCCTGGATGAAAACTACAGGGAGTGCAGAATTATTAGGCAAGTTGTATTTTTGAGGATTAATTTTATTATTGAACAACAACCATGTTCTCAATGAACCCAAAAAACTCATTAATATCAAAGCTGAATATTTTTGGAAGTAGTTTTTAGTTTGTTTTTAGTTTTAGCTATTTTAGGGGGATATCTGTGTGTGCAGGTGACTATTACTGTGCATAATTATTAGGCAACTTAACAAAAAACAAATATATACCCATTTCAATTATTTATTTTTACCAGTGAAACCAATATAACATCTCAACATTCACAAATATACATTTCTGACATTCTAAAACAAAACAAAAACAAATCAGTGACCAATATAGCCACCTTTCTTTGCAAGGACACTCAAAAGCCTGCCATCCATGGATTCTGTCAGTGTTTTGATCTGTTCACCATCAACATTGCGTGCAGCAGCAACCACAGCCTCCCAGACACTGTTCAGAGAGGTGTACTGTTTTCCCTCCTTGTAAATCTCACATTTGATGATGGACCACAGGTTCTCAATGGGGTTCAGATCAGGTGAACAAGGAGGCCATGTCATTAGATTTTCTTCTTTTATACCCTTTCTTGCCAGCCACGCTGTGGAGTACTTGGACGTGTGTGATGGAGCATTGTCCTGCATGAAAATCATGTTTTTCTTGAAGGATGCAGACTTCTTCCTGTACCACTGCTTGAAGAAGGTGTCTTCCAGAAACTGGCAGTAGGACTGGGAGTTGAGCTTGACTCCATCCTCAACCCGAAAAGGCCCCACAAGCTCATCTTTGATGATACCAGCCCAAACCAGTACTCCACCTCCACCTTGCTGGCGTCTGAGTCGGACTGGAGCTCTCTGCCCTTTACCAATCCATCCACGGGCCCATCCATCTGGCCCATCAAGACTCACTCTCATTTCATCAGTCCATAAAACCTTAGAAAAATCAGTCTTGAGATATTTCTTGGCCCAGTCTTGACGTTTCAGCTTGTGTGTCTTGTTCAGTGGTGGTCGTCTTTCAGCCTTTCTTACCTTGGCCATGTCTCTGAGTATTGCACACCTTTTGGGCACTCCAGTGATGTTGCAGCTCTGAAATATGGCCAAACTGGTGGCAAGTGGCATCTTGGCAGCTGCACGCTTGACTTTTCTCAGTTCATGGGCAGTTATTTTGCGCCTTGGTTTTTCCACACGCTTCTTGCGACCCTGTTGAATGAAACGCTTGATTGTTTGATGATCACACTTCAGAAGCTTTGCAATTTTAAGAGTGCTGCATCCCTCTGCAAGATATCTCACTATTTTTTTACTTTTCTGAGCCTGTCAAGTCCATCTTTTGACCCATTTTGCCAAAGGAAAGGAAGTTGCCTAATAATTATGCACACCTGATATAGGGCGTTGATGTTATTAGACCACACCCCTTCTCATTACAGAGATGCACATCACCTAATATGCTTAATTGGTAGTAGGCTTTCAAGCCTATACAGCTTGGAGTAAGACAACATGCATAAAGAGGATGATGTGGTCAAAATACTCATTTGCCTAATAATTCTGCACTCCCTGTATGTCTGATTTATGTCTAGTAAAGTCCCTTAATGCTTGAGATCTTTTGGTTGGGATGTTAAGCCCTTTAGCAATTATTGATTGGATTCTAATGGAGTCTAATGGTTTGGCGTGTTGTGGAGGGTTAGCCATGGGGGAACAAGAAATTTAAATATTGTAAACAATTGTAACATATTAGTGTCCATGGATGGATGTGCCGAGGCAATTATTTGTGTTAAGATGATGTTGAGCAAAAAAGAAAGAAAAAAAGGAAATAGATAAATAGAAAAGAAACAAACAGTAAATTTGTCAAGAGTGACATCCGCGAGGACGCGTTTTTCACTCCATGGCCCATAGTAAACATACAAGGGTACCTACGGGAGAGGAAATCAGGGTACACAGTAATTCCAGGATTTGTTTGGTAAGAATCTCAAAAAATTTGTCTTGATAAGTCAACAAAAGTATTTCACTAATACATTATTATACTTCTAAATCGGAACAAGGTGTGCTGACCCAACCGCTCCAGCACGGGCCCACCAGCTCTCTAGTATAGTGCTACTTAATATTATATATTACAAGAACCTATAGTGTAGTAGCTAAATATACCTATATTCTTAAGTCTTATTGCTACCATTTTCTCAGACATATAGTATATCAGGCTACCTTAGTGTTCTTAGTCAATGGTCAATTAACCTGAATCTCAATGAACATTAAATCCCAATATTAGTATTAGCTTTTATGAAGTACAACCTTTTGTGGGGGTTAAGAAAGCTTAGCTAGTCCCATTACCCATATAAGTGTTTCTTGGTGTCAGCAAATTATCAAAGGGTAGGGGTTTAAGTTAGTTAATGCCTATCAATAGTTATTATCTCCTACCTGAGCCAAAGGTCATGATAACTACGTCTATTAGGGTCATAAGTCAATACTATAAACTCACATTCGTAATTTATAAACATGGATTATATGACCTGCTCTTCACATAGGCAATAGTTTTTACAAATAATTTAACATCTTGGATCAGAGTAATAGTCCCTTCACTTGATTGGAGGATCCTTAGCTCTTCTTCTAGAGACAAGAGTCCATTGTGAGCCTTGATGCTGCCTGGGAGTCATCAGAGGTGTGCTTTATCTTGTTTTGGATGCTGTGACTGTGGAAAGTTCAAGTTGATACCTTTGGACAAGGCCTCAAGATCATCTGCAGTTTTGTATACCAGGGTTTTACCATCTTTTTGAATTAGGAGGCTAAACGGGAATACCCATCTATATATCTTATTTTGTTTTCTTGTAGAGTGGTATTTATAAATCTAAGAGAGCATCTCTTTTCAATAGTTGTAGGGCATAAGTCTTGGAAGATTTGGAGTGAGTGTCCTTGAAAGGTTATTTATCCTTGTGATCTTGCTTGTTTCCAAATTACTTCCTTTTGTTGGTATAGAACAAATTTCAAGATTATATCCCTTGGTGAGCTCTCTGGATTAGGTCGTGGGCGCAAGGCTCTATGAGCTGTCTCTAAGGAGGTCTCTGTTAGCTCCAGTGTGGGCTCCATGTGCTTGAAAAGTTGTAAAAGATATGTAGCTATTTGATCATGTGTGATATCTTCAGGGACTCCCCTTATTCGTAGATTGCTGCGTCGGTTCCTATTATCTAGGTCTTCTACTTTCAATTAGAGGTCTTGAATCACAGAATCCTGACAGTTGAGGTATTGGGTGTTATTACTGACTATAGATTCCAGGTTTTCCTGTCCTTCTTCCAGGCACTCAATCCTGGAGCCCAATTCATTAATGTCTTTTCTTATAGAGGATAGTTCCGACTTAATAAAGGACTTTAAATCAGCTATGTTAGATTTTGATGGGAGTGCAGCTATTGTGTTCTGGATTTGTGTCAATTGTTCCAGGGAAGATGATGTTAAAGTTGAAGGTGTTGAGGCTGCCATGTTGTGAGGCTGCAAACTATCTGGCTGTATTGTACACCAGCTTAGTTCATTCAGGGCAAAAAAAGTGCTTACTGATGGCGTCTTTAAAGTCAGTGTCCTGGTAGATTTTCTATTAGATTTCTTAGTTGCCATATGCAGTGAGTAAAGTAAAGTACTTTATGGAGTGTAGAGGCTCAAAACGCACGTGACTTAGCTAGAAAAAGTGAAGAGAAAAAAAACCAAAAGGAAAGCAAACGTTCCTCCGTTACGCACTGTATGTTTGTTAGTTTGTGCTGATGGTTCTCAACAGGGAAATTAAAGAGTAAAGGATTTGACAGTATATTTGTCTCATTTTAGTGTCCTAGATACAGCGTTGTGCCTGGTTATTTGTGTGATAAGTAAGTGTGCTGACTTGAACCTTCAAAAATAAAAATAGAGACCGCTGGGTGTTATGGTTGGTAGAGATCCTCAAGTTCCCTGTTACATAGGGCAGCGGGTCTGATAATTAGTAATATGGTGGGTAGTGTGGTCGCCACAGCTCATACTGTTAAAAGCAATTGCTAAGCCTATCAGACATCCTGGCTGTTTTAGACCATGTGCGTGCCTGTTAATGGCGTTCTATGTGGCCATGTGTTTAGAACTGCGATTTGACGTTATGTCGCAATATGCGATTCTCACCAATGTGCCAATGTTCAGTCCAAGTGTAGTAATGCATCCTCCTCTGTTGTTGGATGATGATGCGGTAGATAGATGGTCCGTTTATGGGCTGATTTGGGGCTCTTGTAGCTGCAGGTCCAAATCCAAGATGGCTAGCGGGACTATATAAATACCAAGCTTTCTTGAATCAGATGTGGTATCTTCATTCTCCAGTCATAAAAGCTTTCTTGCTAGCGTGTTCCTGGGGTCATCCGCCAATACAATTTAATTTAACACCCAAACTAAGAGATCTAGGGCCAAATGAGTGAAAAAGGCTACAGAGCTTCACAGCAGAGCAGCCATCTCCCTGCACAGCTACGCCCCGCCTATCACATACATATACATATTTAGACATGTATATATCTCTATGTTAAAACTCTTTGCACCCCTTTATTTTCTAAAACCTGAGACCGCATATCTTTGAAACTTTTAAACGCAATATATTTAAATAATTTTATTTGCTACTTTTTAGTCGAGCGTAACAGTTAACCAGAGGTCTGAAGTTGTGCTATTCTGACATGTGTTAAATTCAACTGCGCTTAAGTGAACACGTTTACTTTCAACTAGTAATACGCTCACTACTTCTGATGCGCAAAGAGCCGTGATAAACCACTTAATGCTCGCGCACAACTCGTAATCTAGCCCCAAATTGCCCTTTTACAAACAATATAAATAATTATTTTAAAAACAATACTTGTCAAAGTTTAAAAGTGACCATATAGCACCTATGTTGTAAAATGCTATCTTGTCTACATTTACTAAATTTTCATCCTTCCTTTAATTATGGTCCATTTAAGCGAAAACTTAGGCATCCATTTAACAAGGATCAACCAATCAGGGAAAATGTGTGGTCCATCTTAAGGAAATTAGAGGCAGCATCCTCTCATTATATACTTAATCTATCTAAATATAATTTTATGGTAAAAAAAACACTAACCCATCATTTATCCCAAGAAAAGAAGATAGAATACTAAGCCAAATTCTTTAATGTGTGCTTTGTCACTCTGTTTTAGATAAGACATCTTTCATCAAGAGGATAAGATAGAGAAAGAAAGATAAGTTACTGGTTCACTCCCTGTCCAATTCACTAGGATGTGGCCTATTATGTGCCATTTAAAGGCTATATGGGAGTATCCTTAGACTAGGCCAAAAGCCCTGTCTAGACTACAAAGGTGTATTGGAGGGGATTTCTTACATGAAATAGTCCTGGTGTTTTAAATAGTTTGCTTTAAAAAAAAAATGGCTATGTGAATATTCCAAGGGTAAAATCTCTTAATTACGACACCACATTCCACCACTTTAACTTCTCCTATGTTACCCCATTTTCTAGGTATACCCACTAGTACAGAAGAACACAGTGGGAGTTAAAACCTTACAGGAAAAAGTCCCTCCAGAATAATGCCCTTGGCAATACGTGCTCTTCTGTACTTTCCCAGGGCTGTCAATTCCTAGTATAACATTTATACAATTCATTAAATTATAAATCACCCAAGATTATGCATCAAAACAAAATTAGCACTATTTACAATGTTCTTAAAACTAAGAAGAGGGTAAAAGCTCATGCACGTGTCCTTTAGTGTGGGTATACTAGACGGATATGTAAGTAGTAATTATTTTTTAATTAAGAATGGCTTGTACCTGTGAAACAAAATGGTTCACTAAAGCTATTTGTTGTGAACTGTTGGCATCTGATTCTTGCCCATGCTTTGCTGATCTCTTCTCTTTAAACCTATTGTTTTTTTAATTTTGCTACCAAGGCCCTCAAGGGAATGAAAAGAGATTAAAACTCAGGCATACATATTTTATGGGCATATCTTATATGACCTACAATAATCCTCATGTACAGTAGAACCCGCATACACTGCTATTAATTTCTCATAACTTCTAGTTGGGATGCGCATCTATCATTGAATCATCCCACTTATCTCCTTACTTAAAGGGACATGAAACACAAAATATTCCTTTCATGATTCAGATGATTTAAACAGCATTTGCAATTTACTTCTATTATCTAATTTGCTTTATTCTTTAGATATCCTATGTTGAAGAAATAACAATGCATGGGTGAGCCAATTACACAAGGCATCTATGTGCAGCCACAAATCAGCAGATACTGAGCCTATTTAAATATGCTTTTCAACAAAGAATATCAAGAGAATGAAGCAAATTAGCTAACAGAAGTAAATTGGAAAGTTGTTTAAAATTATATGCTCTTGGGTTTCCGGAGGAGGAGCACAGGTGTGTGGTCAGGTGATGCACCTGCTCTGATCTTTCTCTCCTACAAACTACTGGCGAGAACTGGTGCCTAAACCATTAGACCCTGGGCGGCTTGTATAGCCGAAAACTATCACTACTGGAAACCCATAGTGACACACCATTACACTAAGGCTGCGTGCTGCAGCATCTGAGAAGAATCCAATTTTTTGTCTAACATCATCACAACACTCTGCCTATTAATTTTCAGTTCCCTCAAAGGAGGAGGAAAAAGAACCGGAGAAACCTGGCTCAGGAGAGTAACTCTCATATTAATTAGTTTATATTCCCCCCTCTCGCAATTGTGGTGAGACGGAGGGCTGACATTACCTAAGCCGCAGTGGTTTCAACAACGGAACTCTGAGCTGAGGGACAAGGCCCGCCAGGTGCCGGGGGCTTCACCGCCGCAGAACATCTTCTTCACTCAAGTGCCCCAGAGCGACTTGCTCTACCGGGAGAGGTAACTTGCTTTTCACAAATATATCGGACACCAACTTGGCCCGTTACCTGACTCCACTCACCTGGTTTACCATCCTGTCAACATAGCTGGGACTGCCCTGATCATCACCAGCTGGGTACCGGCGTTTGCACCTTCCAGCAAAAATAACTTGGCAGCCTCTGGGAAGTCCCCGGGATATACTTCTTGCCTTCTGCTGCACCCTCCCACCGATGCTGCGTGAGGGGTAAGGCCTGTTATTTGAATCTCCCGGCTGGCCCACTATCCTGCTACGGAGCTGGAAAATGCAGAGGGTATAACTGGTTGTGTACTGGTCTCTGTACTTCCTAGCAAGGTCAACAAGGGAGCTCTTGTGTAATCCCGAAGAGATTCATTCTTCACCTGTTGCCTTACCCTCGCACTGAGGCTACGTGAGGGGTAAGGCTCGACATTGTTTCCTGGGTTGTCTCCTCTGCCTTCAGGCTGTTTCCAGCTAAACGCTCCCAACAGGGTTTCTTCTAAGATGATCCAGTGCACCTATTACCTCTGTTTTTCTCCTTAGCGCTCCCCCATCCACTGGTACTGCGCAAGGGGAGGGTCGCATTCAACGGAGGCTCCTCAACCCTCAATCAGCAACAGCTGACACAAGGACTGTTAATGTAATAAGTTGAATAGACACTTACAATTCTCCTATTTTTGTCCTAAATGACTCTAGTTGTTACAGGGTTATTACTCAATAACTCTTATCCTCTCCTTCAGATGGACTTTTGTTTGGCTCCCTCCCTTATCATATAATCCCAGTTGCTGGATCTTTTTTTGCTACTTTCTTTGAACTTTGCTTAAATTGTTTAAAATTATTTTGCAACTGTGCTACAGGGGATCCAGTAATACAAATGTTGCATCTGTGTTGCTGAAGCTTGGTATAATTTGCAAAATAGTTGTTTTCTTTAGACCACGTTTCACTGCTATAGGCATACTATATTTAGATTTGTCATGTAAAGGTTCCAATACCACTCATTTGATATGTTATTTCAATCTTTTAGTATGTTTATTTACTGGTTATAGCATACTTTATCAGAAGCTACAGGACTTTAGAGCTCGCTACAGAATTGATATTTCATTTTTTTCTGTAGGTTAGCTTAACATCATTAAAATAGGCATAAACGGTATTGTGTGATAACCTCCCTTCAGATATAGGGGGGTAGTTATCAACGTGTCAACTTTCCTGCCTTCGCCGGCCCAATACGCCCGCCTAAGCTCGCCTCACATCGCCGCCGCGGACCTGAAAAAATTTGCCTAAGTTATCAAGTAAAGCTGTCAAAAAGCCGCGGGTGATGAGCAGCGGACTGTGAGAGTTATCACTCATCCGATCTCGCTGCTCTTCGGCTGTTTGACAGCTTTCTTGCTAGCCTGTCACTAAGCACTCACACTAAACTACACTGTTCTACCCCCTATACCGGCGCCCCCGGAGCCCCCCGCAACTAAATAAAGTTAGTAACCCCTAAACCGCCGCTCCTAGACCCCGCCGCAAGTCTTATAAATGTATTAACCCCTAAACCGCTGCTCCCGGACACCGCTGCCACCTACATTATACCTAGTAACCCCTATCCTGCCCCCCCTATACCGTCGCCCTCTATAATAAAGTTATTAACCCCTATCCTGCTGATCCCGCACCTTGCAGCAAATAAATAAATAGTTTTTTTTTTTTTAAATATAATTTTTATTGAGGTTTAATTAAAGACATACATAGATCATAATAACATATTCTTTTGTCATATGAGATAAGGCTTCAATGTAACAAGAGTAATATAATAAACATGCAAGAGACATTTAGCCAACAATTTACATAATTTTCAAACATTAAACAGATAAGATGCTAATCTTACAAGAACCTTCTGCATGACACAATAAATTACTCTTGGGCCAACAAGAGTAACAGGAAATAATGAAGTGGAAGAAGAAACTTGTAACCAAGGAGACCACTTTTGGATCTCAATGATAAACCTCTATTTTTTAAGTTTAACAGCAATAAAATTTATGTAAATTCAAGCGTATAGCAACTTACTTGAAATAACTAAGGTAGGTAGAGTATAACTAATATATATAATGCTGTGTAAAACAAAAAATAAAGATGTAATATATTAAATATGCTGTAACAAAATCAAGATCAAAACCAAAACCCCCTTAATAATAACAAGCAGGAACCATGAACCATATTAGGGCCTACCGGCCCACACATCAAGGGATTAACTGCTATATATCTGGTCTCAAAGAGGCCCCTGGTATATGTTGAGGGAAGAGAAACTTAGCAGGTACAAGTCAAGCAGACCTATTAGTTTGGTTAAATTGGATAGGTTCCGTATTATGGTGCAATATGAAACAGAAATAGATACCAAGGGGGTGATGGAAGGTGCGGTATAAGCAAGAGAAACCGCTTTTTTAATTCTCCTAAAACTAGGAGACATATTATGGAATAGTAGGGGTGGGGGGGGGAGGTGATGTGATAGATACAGTGAATGGAACGCATGCCAAGGGAGACTATCAGGGCGCAGGGTGCCGGGTATATAATGTTACTGTGTCGAGGAGGAAAGCAAGTGAAACTGTGAGGAAGACAGGGTATGACTAGAGGCTATAGACTCAGCTAGCTAATATTATCGATCAGTCCAGCTGATCTAAATAAAGTAGGTAAAGTCAGAACCTTGGTAATGAGAGTAGATAGTAAGAGAGTAAATAAGTTGCGGATATGCTGTTGCGTCTAGGGTAAAAAAGGTTTTACTAGGGATGTTGTGCAATTGACTATTGGTTGGTCTATGCAAACTAAATATAAACATCATTAAGCTTTGGGGGGATCAGAGTTATTGCCCTTGTGAAGCATGATTAAAACATGCATAAGAATTTTTTGTTCTAGGAGTTAGCCTTATAAGGTACAAAATGATAAGTTAAGCTTAGTGAGGGAGGGGAAGGATGTGTGAATCATTCTGACATATCAAGACAGTGCTTGGTATTGGGGAGATGTAGCTGCATACTTATAGTTTTTTTGCCAGCTTAATATAAAAATGCGATTGTAGCAACATTGCTCCTATGTGAGTACGGGGTAGGGGTATAAGTCAGCCTTTATGGCAATAATATGTCTTAGTAACCATGCTAGTTGGATATGGGCCCTATATCCAACAACAGGCCATTGTGTCAAAGTGAATTACCCCCTTCCCAAATTTATAGTAGATAGGTAGCTACCAGTTTTTCATCATGTCAGAACAATTGAAACTTACATGAGCATAAAAAAGAAAAATATACATAACCCATCATTTAAGTGAGAGGCTAGATTCTCAAACAGGAAAAAACTAACCGTTGCTAAGGACATTTATACATGCATCCCAATACAGTACAATTGAGCTAACTATATAGCAAGCATAATTAACCTAGTCATCTCACAATTGTGCTAATGCTCTAGGGATATGCGCAAAGGTCAGTAACCCTCTTTTAAACTGGGAAGCCCCTAGCAAGTGGTAGTTTAGCTTAGTTTTAATAAGTGTGATGAGCCTTATCTAAATCCAACACTAAATATGAACTCTTAGTAGCATGCTCTGCTTTAACAAATTCACAATTAATGACAAAGAATCTGTGAGAGTAACTTAGGATGGCTTACAACAGTATAAAACTTTGTGAGAATAGTACAAAATAACAGTGGCAGATCCATTACAAGCAATGTTGTAGAAGTTCTGAGAAACAAACAAAACTACTTATATCACAGTCTTACGTGGTGGGACAAGGGCTGAAAGGAACACTTTTCAAATTTAACCTACTCCGGTCCTCAGGATAGAAACTCCAAGGTAATAAATCAGAAGAGGCTTTAGCTTGCTTCGTGTGGAAATCTTGTCGCGTAGTTTGCTCTGTGTAGCACTGTGCTCATCCATATGACCAGGAACAACTATTTATTGGTAAGTTCACGTATTGTCCATAATAAGTGTCCATACTGTCACTGCAGGCCTGTCTAAAGCACCAGACAGATTTGAGGCTTCCTGATTTTAACCGACTCCTTCTTTTTGGAGTATATGGGGAGCAGAGGACCACACCAGCAAGCAGAGTAGATTCTCATTTTTGTTCTTAAGTTGGTTAATGTCCGCTTCTGGGAGACACAAAGTAGGTGCTCTGTGGCCGGGAGAAACCGAGTAGTGTGCAAGTCTCAAAGGATCAGACACCGGGCCACAAGGGCCCTCCTCTGCCGCTGTTGCCTGAGATGATCGGTAAGCTGGCCACATTGCATAGACACAAATTTGCTCACATTTTGCAGCGGGTAGTCCCACCGACTCCTCAGCGACCAGCCGTATTACCACAGATGTCGTCCTCTCCTCTTCTATCACAGGAAGCAAGCTATGCAAGGAGCCCATCTCTTCAGGTAGATCGCCCTGGTTGTAGCGTTTTCCGGTGATTGCCGGAACCTTAGTTGATTTATTATTTTCTTTTGTCTGTCCACACCTATCCTCGTCTATAACCTCCTGCCCAAGGTCTGCCACCAAGCGTATAGCTGTTCCATCGTGGGGCATCCGCATGTATATGGAGCCCCACTCCGATGCGAGGCAGTCCTCAAGACGTCTAAAATGGGCACTCAGTAGATGGGAAATAGCGGTTGCTAGTTCAATGCTGCAGGAAGCCATGCTATCACCACGGTGTCACTCTCTTCTATCTTGTGTGGCCGGTCACATACGTTATGAAAACAAGGTCTCTTGATTCACTAGGAAGCCTTTACATGGATGAGAAAATGGCCGCTCCTAGGCCGTCTCAGCGTTAGTCAGGTCACAAAAACATCAACTTTCTCTTCTTTAAAATTACCATCCGGTAGTCTATGTTTCCCTTTCTTCCCCTCAGGGGTTAGATGTATCTAAGATATGGATTGGGACTGGGTTGAGGGGTCAAAAAAGTGAGATTATATGCGGTAACAGCAGAGCTAAAATAAAATGCGACCTCTCAGTACCCAGGCTTGCTCCGCCCCCCAATAAATAAATAGTTTAACCCCTAAACCGCCGCTCCCTGAACCCGCCGCAACCTATATTGCATTTATTAACCCCTATCCTGCCCCCCCTACACCGTCGCCAACTATAATAAATTTATTAACCCCTATCCTGCCCCCCACTACACCGCCGCCACTGTAATAAAATTAGTAACCCCTAAACCTAAGTCTAACACCAACCCTAACACCCCCCTAACTTAAATATTAATTAAATAAATCTAAATAATATTTCTATTATTAACTAAGTTAATCCTATTTAAAACTAAATACTTACCTATAAAATGAACTCTAATATAGCTACAATATAAATAATAATTATATTGTAGCTATCTTAGGATTTATTTTCATTTTACAGGTACCTTTCAATTTATTTTAACTATTTAATAGCTTACCTAGCTAAAATAAAGAGAAATGTACCTGTAAACTAAAAAATACCCTAAGTTACAATTACACCTAACACTACACTATTTTTTAATAAATTATTCCTATTTAAAACTAAATACTTACCTGTAAAATAAACCCTAAGATAGCTACAATATAATTAATAATTACATTGTAGCTATCTTAGGATTTATATTTATTTTACAGGTAACTTTGTATTTATTTTAGCTAGTTAGAATAGTTATTAAATAGTTATTAACTATTTAATAACTACCTAGCTAAATGAAATACAAAATTACCTGTAAAATAAATCCTAACCTAAGTTACAATTAAACCTAACACTACACTATCATTACATTAATTAAATAAATTAACTACAAATAACTACAATTAAATACAATTACATAAACTAACTAAAGTACAAAAAATAAAAAAAGCTAAGTTACAAAAAATAAAAAAAATAAGTTACAAACATTTAAAAAAATATTACAACAATTTTAAGCTACTTACACCTAATCTAAGCCCCCTAATAAAATAGCAAACCCCCCAAAATAAAAAAATGCCCTACCCTATTCTACATTAAAAAAGTTCAAAGCTCTTTTACCTTACCAGCCCTTAAAAGGGCCTTTTGTGGGGGCATGCCCCAAAGAATTCAGCTCTTTTGCCTGTAAAAGAAAAATACAACTCCCCCCAACATTAAAACCCACCACCCACATACCCCTAATCTAACCCAAACCCCCCTTAAAATAACCTAACACTAATCCCCTGAAGATCATCCTACCTTGAGTCGTCTTCACTCAACTGAGCAGCGATGGAACCGAAGAGGACATCCGGAGCGGCAGAAATGATCATCCAAGGGGCGCTGAAGAAATCTTCCATCCGATGAAGTGATCCTCCAAGCGGTGCTGAAGAAATCTTCCATCCGGGCGATGTCATCTTCCAAGAGGCGCTGAAGAAGTCTTCTATCCGGGTGAGGTCATCTTTCAAGCCGGGTCTTGAATCTTCATCCCGCCGACGCGGAACATCCTTCTTTCCCGACGGACTACCGACGAATGAAGGCTCCTTTAAGGGACGTCATCCAAGATGGCGTCCCTTCAATTCCGATTGGCTGATAGGATTCTATCAGCCAATCGGAATTAAGGTAGGAAAAATCTGATTGGCTGATTGAATCAGCCAATCAGATTCAAGTTCAATCCGATTGGCTGATCCGATCAGCCAATCAGATTGAGCTCTCATTCTATTGGCTGTTCCGATCAGCCAATATTTTAAGGGGGGTTTGGGTTAGATTAGGGGTATGTGGGTGGTGGGTTTTAATGTTGGGGGGGTTGTATTTTTCTTTTACAGGCAAAAGAGCTGAATTCTTTGGGGCATGCCCCCACAAAAGGCCCTTTTAAGGGCTGGTAAGGTAAAAGAGCTTTGAACTTTTTTAAATGTAGAATAGGGTAGGGCATTTTTTTATTTTTGGGGGGGTTTGTTATTTTATTAGGGGGCTTAGATTAGGTGTAAGTAGCTTAAAATTGTTGTAATATTTTTTTAAATGTTTGTAACTTAGCTTTTTTTATTTTTTGTACTTTAGTTAGTTTATGTAATTGTATTTAATTGTAGTTATTTGTAGTTAATTTATTTAATTAATGTAATGATAGTGTAGTGTTAGGTTTAATTGTAATTTAGGTTAGGATTTATTTTACAGGTAATTTTGTATTTCTTTTAGCTAGGTAGTTATTAAATAGTTAATAACTATTTAATAACTATTCTAACTAGCTAAAATAAATACAAAGTTACCTGTAAAATAAATATAAATCCTAAGATAGCTACAATGTAATTATTAATTATATTGTAGCTATCTTAGGGTTTATTTTACAGGTAAGTATTTAGTTTAAATAGGAATAATTTATTTAATGATAGTGTAGTGTTAGGTGTAATTGTAACTTAGGCTAGTTTTTAGTTTACAGGTAAATTTCTCTTTATTTTAGCTAGGTAAGCTATTAAATAGTTAATAACTATTTAATAGCTATTATACCAAGTTAAAATAAATTGAAAGGTACCTGTAAAATAAAAATAAATCCTAAGATAGCTACAATATAATTATTATTTATATTGTAGCTATATTAGGGTTTATTTTAAAGGTAAGTATTTAGTTTTAAATAGGATTAACTTAGTTAATAAGAGAAATATTATTTAGATTTATTTAATTAATATTTAAGTTAGGGGGGTGTTAGGGTTAGTGTTAGACTTAGGTTTAGGGGTTAATAATTTTATTATAGTGGCGGCGGTGTAGTGGGGGGCAGGATAGGGGTTAATAAATTTATTATAGGTGGCGACGGTGTAGGGGGGGCAGGATAGGGGTTAATAAATTTATTATAGGTGGCGACGGTGTAGGGGGGCAGGATAGGGGTTAATAAATTTAATATAGGTGGCGACGGTGTAGGAGGGGCAGGATAGGGGTTAATAAATGTATTATAGGTGGCGACGGTGTAGGGGGGCAGGATAGGGGTTAATAAATGTATTATAGGTGTAGGGGGGGCAGGATAGGGGTTAATAAATGTATTATAGGTGTAGGGGGGCAGGATAGGGGTTAATAAATTTAATATAGGTTGCGGGGGTCCGGGAGCGGCGGTTTAGGGGTTAAACTATTTATTTAGTTGCGGCGAGGTGCGGGATCGGCAGGATAGGGGTTAATACATTTATTATAGAGGGCGGCGGTATAGGGGGGGCAGGATAGGGGTTTCTAGGTATAATGTAGGTGGTGGTGGGCTCCGGGAGCGGCGGTTTAGGGGTTAATATGTATAGAGTAGCTTGCGGTGGGCTCCGGGAGCGGCGGTTTAGGGGTTAACATATTTATTATAGTGTTGGTGGGCTCCAGGAGCAGCGGTTTAGGGGGTAATAACTTTATTTAGTTGTGGCGGTGTAGGGGGGACAGATTAGGGGTGTTTAGACTCGGGGTACATGTTAGGGTGTTAGGTGTAGACATCTCCCATAGGAATCAATGGGATGTCTGGCAGCAGCGAACTTGTACTTTCGCTATGGTCAGACTCCCATTGATTCCTATGGGATCCGCCGCCTCCAGGGTGGCGGTTTGAAAACCAGGTACGCTGGGCCGGAAAAGTGCCGAGCGTACCTGCTAGTTTTTTGATAACTAGCAAAAGTAGTCAGATTGTGCCGCACTTGTGTGCGGAACATCTGGAGTGACGTAAGAATCGATCTGTGTTGGACTGAGTCCGGCGGATCGAAGTTTACGTCACAAAATTCTACTTTTGCCGGTCTGTAGCCTTTGATAACTAAGGCGAATCAGCCTCGCCACAAATACGCTGCGGAATTCCAGCGTATTTGAGGTTGACGGCTTGATAATTACCCCCCATAGTCTCTGCGCAAATCTGTATTAGAATGTTATAACATACAAAATTCTCTTAGATTAGGTGCTGGGGTTATAAAACTAGCAAGCCTAGAGCCTATCGATACAAGAACCGAAATTATTGAATTCTCTGTTTCATTTAATTGTTCTACTCAGCTTTATCTAGCTCAGAGTATATTAATTTACAAAGGGCCTTCTAAGGCAATATACCCATGTTTTCTCACACACTAGAAAAATTTGAATCTGCTGAACATTATAGTGTGGGAATTGTCTGCATTGCTGATACTGTTTTATTTTATTACAGGGATTTCTTTGTTTTGATTTCTCTCAAATTGCCTAAAATATCTACTAATGCGTTTGCAGGGTTCTGGTTGTGCAGTTATAGTGTTTATGTAAAATCTTATTTAGCTTCAAAGGGCCCATTTAACTGACTCACTTCTGTTTTCTCTCATATTAACAAAATTGCAATTGGGCTTGATTATACTTTATTAAGGCCCTAAGGATTCTAATATCTTTCTTAAAAGTATTTAGTTTTATATATAATTAATGAAAAGAGGGCTAGCGGCGTGACTTACAAAATAATCACTTTCGCTTTGAAATTCTCCTATCACCTATATTGTGCCAAGCGGCGGCCTCATTTATCACTGGTGAATATGTTCTTTTGTCTCCGGCATGAGTGTCTTTGGTTCACTTAAATCACTTCTCTCTTAAAAACTTTTTTCTTTTCACCTCACGGCACTTTATAATTTTTTTTTTTTTTTTTCTCTCTTGAAGGGGGACCCTTAGGGGTTCTTCTCCCCTTAATCACTTTTGGAACTGGTTGTTAGTTCCCTTCCCTCACTATCTCACACACCCATAAGTATATGGATAAATTTGTACACTCACATTCAAAAACTTTACCTTTAGTCATGTCGGTCAAACAAAGGGATAAAAAGCATAAAGCTACTACGGAGGACCCCGTTGAGGCACAGACTTCTCCATGCGACTCTCTAACTTTACACGAGCCTAATGACATACAGTCTTTAGTTCTTAATATTTCCACGGCTCTCACACCTAAGTTTGATTCTCTTAAACTAGAGATCAAGCAAGATATTGCGCAGTTAGCCGTGGAAATCAAACAATTCTCAGAAAGGTTCTCCGAAGTGGAACAAAGAGTATCAGATCTCGAAGATCTTACCCTAGGCCAGAATGCTAAATTAGAAGTTACAACTTCGGCCCTTCTTAAACTACAAAGTGGAAGACTTGGAGAATCGTGCAAGGTGAAATAATCTAAGAGTAATTGGGGTCCCTGAGGAAAAGCAGTTAGAAGATTTGAGTAAACTAATTACAAATACACTTCGATGTTTGCTAAAGATCCCCGAGACTCATCCTAAAATAATTATAGAACAAGTACATAGGATAGGACCAGTACCTCCTTCTAAAAATAGTATGAGGCCAAGACCAATTATAGTTAAACTCCTGAACTATCAAGATAAAATTACTCTTCTACAAGCCTTTCGCAAACACCAACCTATATTCCTTGGGGAAACTAAAGTCCTCCTATTTCAGGACTATGCAGTATGCAGCAGAAACAGCCTTAAAAAGAAGGGAATTAGCCCCAGTATGTACAAAATTCATACAGCAAGGGGTGCGTGCAACTATCTTACACCCTGCTAGACTTAGATTGGTGTTCGACAATAGCATATATTTTTTGATACTGCTTCTGCGGTAGAAGCTTTTTTTTATTAAAAACTGTTCTCCTGACTAGATGGTGTTTCAGATGGGAATAGTAAAGTATGGATGTCTCTCTTTTGCTGCTATGCTTGCGTTTTTCATGGTGACAGACGGCTCAGGTGGCTCAGTCGTCTGTTTTATGTATGTTTTTTGTGTCTCTTCCCCCCCCCCCCTTTTTTTTTTCCCTTTTTCTCCCATCTACCCTCTCTGTATTTAGACAAATCCCATAATCGCTGGAGTTAAATTCACTTCCTGGAACATAGGAGGTCTTACATCTCCTATCAAAAGGAAAACAATAATATCCTATCTCAAGACAATTGGTACCTCTATCGCCTTTTTACAAGAAACCCACTTGAAAACTCAAGAAGTTCTCAAGCTCAAATCCTCTTGGGTCATAGAGGTTTTCTTTTCTCCTAGTTTAAGCCGAAAAGGTGGAGTGGCTATTCTTCTGGGTAAAAAATTTAATTACGAGATATTACACAATGAGTCCGATAAAGAGGGGAGATATATTATACTGAAAATTAAGATTGCTAATCTTCTCTATACCCTATGCAACATATATGCTCCGAATGTTTTCAATCTATCATTTTGAGACACTTTGCAGGCTAGGCTCATGACTTGTGCAGAAGGTTTTTTTAATAATGGGTGGCGATTTCAATATGGCTCCTCGGTATCCCATTGATAGACTGAGACAGCATGCTCTTTCTAAAAAGACTAAAAGGGATAACCTTGAGCCAAGACTTTTCTCTAGGATCTTTACTAATTTAAGAGTGAAGGATATTTGGAGGTTACAAAATCCGGACATACGTGATTTTACATGCCATTTCTGATTGATGAAAGACTATGTAAGTTGTGGCACAAATTTTACCTATTGCGGTCTCGGACCACGCCCTATCTGTTTTGAGTTTCAGTCGAGTGGCTCTTCATCTATGAATAATCTTTTTTTTTCCCCCAAGTTTTTACTTTCTGATTTTAAATTGGCTTGAAGTTAAGACTGCTGAATTTGCTTCATTTAATTCTGAATCTAAGAATTGTCCTGCCTTATTTTGGGAAACTGCTAAAGCAGTATTAAGGGGGGAAATTTTAGCATATACTATTATGCGGACTAGGCAACTTAAAAAGTGTGAGAATGAATTGTTACGTGCGGTCACAAATGCATATAACTCGTATTTTCTGGAAAAGATACCGCAGAAATGGGCTAAATACATCTCCACATTAGAGGCGAGAGATTCGCTTTTACTATATAAATCAACCCAAAAAGATATTCGGTTCTCCACAAAACTTCACAAATATGGGAATAAGACAGGTAAATTTTTAGATAAACTTGTTAAGCAGGACTCAGGCCCACAGTTGATAGACTCCTTACACATAGAAGGTTAAATGCTTAGATCATCGCAAGACCTTGTTCAAACTTTCTTTAACTATTATAACGGTATATATTTGGCTAGATCTTCTAATATTACGGAGCGCGAGGATTTTTGGAGAAAAATCATTTACCCTTCGTTAACAGCAGCATCACTTGAAGATCTTGATTCCCCTATTACGGAATCAGAAATGGTTAATGCAATTAAAAAGCTGGCCCATAATAAGGCACCTGGCCCGGACACACTGCCTAACGAATTTTATAAATTGCTATCCCTTATTATAACGCCTTATCTTACCTCTCTATTTAATTACATATACACTGTGTGCAGAATTATTAGGCAAATGAGTATTTTGACCACATCATCCTCTTTATGCATGTTGTCTTACTCCAAGCTGTATAGGCTCGAAAGCCTACTACCAATTAAGCATATTAGGTGATGTGTATCTCTGTAATGAGAAGGGGTGTGGTCTAATGACATCAACACCCTATATCAGGTGTGCATAATTATTAGGCAACTTCCTTTCCTTTGGCAAAATGGGTCAAAAGAAGGACTTGACAGGCTCAGAAAAGTCAAAAATAGTGAGATATCTTGCAGAGGGATGCAGCACTCTTAAAATTGCAAAGCTTCTGAAGCGTGATCATCGAACAATCAAGCGTTTCATTAAAAATAGTCAACAGGGTCGCAAGAAGCGTGTGGAAAAACCAAGACGCAAAATAACTGCCCATGAACTGAGAAAAGTCAAGCGTGCAGCTGCCAAGATGCCACTTGCCACCAGTTTGGCCATATTTCAGAGCTGCAACATCACTGGAGTGCCCAAAAGCACAAGGTGTGCAATACTCAGAGACATGGCCAAGGTAAGAAAGGCTGAAAGACGAACACCACTGAACAAGACACACAAGCTGAAATGTCAAGACTGGGCCAAGAAATATCTCAAGACTGATTTTTCTAAGGTTTTATGGACTGATGAAATGAGAGTGAGTCTTGATGGGCCAGATGGATGGGCCCGTGGCTGGATTGGTAAAGGGCAGAGAGCTCCAGTCCGACTCAGACGCCAGCAAGGTCGAGGTGGAGTACTGGTTTGGGCTGGTATCATCAAAGATGAGCTTGTGGGGCCTTTTCGGGTTGAGTCAAGCTCAACTCCCAATCCTACTGCCAGTTTCTGGAAGACACCTTCTTCAAGCAGTGGTACAGGAAGAAGTCTGCATCCTTCAAGAAAAACATGATTTTCATGCAGGACAATGCTCCATCACACGCGTCCAAGTACTCGACAACGTGGCTGGCAAGAAAGGGTATAAAAGAAGAAAATCTAATGACATGGGCTCCTTGTTCACCTGATCTGAACCCCATTGAGAACCTGTAGTCCATCATCAAATGTGAGATTTACAAGGAGGGAAAACAGTACACCTCTCTGAACAGTGTCTGGGAGGCTGTGGTTGCTGCTGCACGCAATGTTGATGGTGAACAGATCAAAACACTGACAGAATCCATGGATGGCAGGCTTTTGAGTGTCCTTGCAAAGAAAGGTGGCTATATTGGTCACTGATTTGTTTTTGTTTTGTTTTTGAATGTCAGAAATGTATATTTGTGAATGTTGAGATGTTATATTGGTTTCACTGGTAAAAATAAATAATTGAAATGGGTATATATTTGTTTTTTGTTAAGTTGCCTAATAATTATGCACAGTAATAGTCACCTGCACACACAGTTATCCCCCTAAAATAGCTATAACTAAAAACAAACTAAAAACTACTTCCAAAACTATTCAGCTTTGATATTAATTAGTTTTTTGGGTTCATTGAGAACATGGTTGTTGTTCAATAATAAAATTAATCCTCAAAAATACAACTTGCCTAATAATTCTGCACTCCCTGTATATAGAAGGGAATGAACCTACAACCAATTTTACAGCCTCATATACGACTCTGATTTTAAAAAAGGGAAAAGACCCAACTTTGACGGAATCCTATAGACCGATCGCTCTTATGAATACAGACTATAAACTGTTAGCTACCATATTGGCTCAACGGCTCCAATCTCTTCTCCCCGCTCTTATTAATACAGATCAGGCTGGTTTTATGAAGAACAGGATCTCTGCAGCTAAAATAAGGGAACTTCTTCTTACTATAGATTACTTTTCGAATACTGAGGTTCCTGCTCAAACAGGGGAAGGGACTACCTTAGATTTCGCGATTTTAGCTATAGACGCCGAAAAGGCCTTCGATTCAGTCCATCATGACCATCTCTTATTTTCTTTAGAACAATTTGGACTGAAAGGTAACTTTACCAAGTTTATTGAAAAGCTATATTATACGGCCTCCACAAGGATGGTAGTCAATGGGCAGTTGTCTTCCGAAATAATTCTGCATAGGGAAACTAGGCAAGGGTGTCCTCTTTCTCCGCTTTTTTTAATAATTTAGGAAAGGGAATTAAAATTGGAAGGAAGGAACTAAAGATAGCACTTTACGCAGACGATATTCTTATATATTTGACTAATACACGCACGAACATACCTATACTTCTTTCAATTATACAACAGCTTGGCTCCTTTTCTGGGTATAAGGTGAATATAACTAAATCCGAACTTCTTTGGATTAGGCAGACAGGTAACACAGATAGCTCAGCATGCTATGGCACTGTGGCTGAGCTCTGTAGCAACCCAAGGGTTGCAGGTTCGATCCCCGGCGAGGTCCACTCAGCCTTTCATCCTCCCGAGGTCGATAAAATGAGCAGCGCCTTGAGACCCTTACAGGTGATTAGCCATGCTTTACTAGTACCCAATACAATTTACAAGTACCCAATACATGCACAAATGTACCCTTTTCTATAGTTCATGACTCTTTCAAATACTTAGGTATAAAAGTATCTAGTAATCCTGATTCTTGGTACTCTCTCACTTTTACTCCAATTTTAAATAAACTCAAAAACACTTATAAAAATTGGCAGAACTTACCTCTTTCTTTGTGTGGGCGTATAGCAGCGTATAAGATGATTCTCCTGCCTAAAATCCTCTGTCTTTCAGAATATTCCCTTGTTTTTAAAAAGGAATGACTTCATTCTTCTTAACTCTCAACTTCAATTTTTTTATGGCAAAGTAGGAGGCCCAGAATTTCATTTGCTAAACTTTATTTGCCGGTAAGATATGGAGGTCTGGTTTTACCTGACCTTAGGGCATATAATTATGTTTTCCTAGTTCGCATAGTGTCTGATTGGTTATTTCTATGTAATTATGTTACCAATAATGATCTTGAAAACAGTATAATGAACCCCCTCTCTCCTGCAGCGCTTATTCACTCGGATACTACTTATATTCCATTTCAAATAAAAAAACTCAGATCTCTATATAATCCAATCTTAGCATGGAAAAAGATCTGCAAAATGCTAGCCATAGAATATTGTGTATCGAGATACATTCCATTCTTGGGGACCCCTCAATTTCAAGTGGGAACACCTTCAACAATTTTTGTAAAATGGAAGGCTGTAGGGTTTTCCAATGTATTTCAGATCTTAGATATAGAGAATTGTTGCGTCAAATCATTTGACGCTCTTAGAATGGAATGTAATCTCCCACATAGAAACTTTTTCGCGTACCTTTAGGCTAGACACTATGCTATGAAACTCGCGAATGACTACGGCTGGAAGTGGTCTTTAGGGCATATCGAGAATTGGTTCAACCTGGTTAAGAATGGATTTATGTCAATTACTCCTTGCTATATGATCTTGGTTTCTGATAGAGGCATAGTCAATCTTGACAAGATTTGTATTAAATGGACCATACTGCTATCTCAAGAATTGGATCCTAATTTACCCCATCTTTTGATTCAAGAAGTTGCTCGTGCAACTCTCTCCTACATGGAGGGAGTCACACTTGAAGCTACTATATATGACTTATTTCACCCCAGAAAAGGGAACCGAATGTGGAAATACCAATTTTAGCGCTTGCCCTAAGTGCTTACTTCCATCAGCGAACCTTCTGCACATGAAAAATCAAAAATGTCTGGCTCAAAGTTCAATTTTGGCTTCGTAAGATACTGAATTCTCCTCTCTAACTCTGTCATCAATGAATATAGTTTTTCTTTGTCCAAATTTAGAAGGGTTTAAATTTATTTCTTTTTGATGTTACTTACATTGTTGTTCATAAATAAATTTAAAAAAAATAATTGATATCCTCTTTCTAAATCATGAATACTGTTAATTTAAAATATATATCTATACATATATATATATATATATATATATATATATATATATATATATATATAAATATAAAGAGAATTCCTGCTCTTTCAAACATCTTGTACTCAAAAAAATCTATAACTTTAAACCAGCTCAAAACTGGGGTGTGAAATGGCCCAACAGTAAAGGAAATAAATTAGAAATGCTAAATATTTATGTATGATTGCAATATTAAATGTTTGGATGTTTCAACATTGTTACTTTTAAACACACAAATGCAATAAAATTGTTAATTGCACATGTCATGATTTGATATTATTAGGGACAGATGTGTATAAAACATGTCTAGTTATGTATAATGAAACAACTTTGCAATATACTTTTGTTTTTTATTTCCCCTCTTTCCACGTAATTTAGCTCTGAATATTGAGCAGTTTCTAATTCCCAGAACATAAACTACACCCTACTGACTTTTAAGGCAAACCCTGCTCTATATCTGTCTCTAATTGGCTTTATGAGATAGTGCTAAACAATGCTCTCTATGCTAATATTATAGCCGGGACTAGCTTTGTTGTCTGCCGACTAAAGACCAGATTGGCTGTACCAAATAAAGGAAATGTTGGATGGAGTTTACCTATTGATACATAATTGCAGTAAAAAGGATGTTCATATGTTTTAAAAACGTTAAGACTTGGCTGATATGTTGTAGTATAGAAGCGCAACAGAAATGTATTGTAATTACAAGGTCTTTACTGTCCCTTTAAGTGAAACACTTTATTGTGATGTAAAACATAATGAACAGTTACCATATATTGGGTATTGGATCAATATGACGCCATTGGGTATTGGATCAATATGACATTTACAATTTGCTTTTTATATAAGTGTTTCAAAACCCTCATGAAATCCTATGTGGGAATAACCTGGAAAAAGTCAGTTTTTTTATAGTTTTTCATTTGTTCACCTAATATTCATAATTCAGGTGGCATTTTTATTATTATATCTTTTATGTAACTCTATAGGAAAATATTATAATCAAAGAAAGTCTTAGATAATCTTTTCAACAATGGATCATTCTATTTTTCCCTTTTCCTTCTTAAACGTATTAATACATTATATGATGCCAGGTGGCATTTTATTTGCAACTCAAAGCATAAAGGGACAGTAAAATCAAAATTAAACTTAAATTGACTGGATAGAGTATCATATTTTAAATAACTTTCCAATTTATTTATATTTTCCCAGAAAAATGTTTGGAAGACAGCACACTCACTGCACCGCGGCACAGAACCACAGACTTGCCAATTCTCCTTCAACAGTGAAGGCCTACCTAGGTTTACTCTTCAACAAATGATTCCAAGGGTACAAAGAAAATTTGATAATAAAAATAAAGTGGAATATTGTATACAATTGCATGCTTTATCTAAATCATATATGTTTCATTTTGACTTTACTGTTCGTTTAAAGTATAAGGATCCCAAAATTGATTCAAACAAACAAAGATTATGTTCATAATTTCAACATAGGATTTTATCAGAAAGGACAGATAGATATTTTATTATATTATATATTTTATTTTTTATATGTGCAAAATTGGGTTTAAAAATTATTTGAATTCCTCTTCTATAGTAAATAGTAAAACAAAAGTGAAAAAAAAAAATATGTGCACAAAATCTTAATTCACAATTATTTCCATCAGTAAAAACAATTACCCTACTGCCTACATATTGCTAAGATTTTCTAAGCATGACACGGATCATCCAACCTTTTCATAATCCATGCAAAAGGTAATCAATATATTTTAATCAAAGAACACAAATCCTCCCTGTACCATAACAGAAATTCTTTACAAAGAAAAAATACATATGCTTAAAATATATACTGTACATCATGCAGATTTTATAAGCAATACAATTTGTAATTCATTCAACCAATTATGGGCCAGATTACAAGTGGAGCACTAATTAAGGCTTCCCGTCAAGCTTTAAATGGATAGTAAACACCAAAAATGTTATTGTTTAAAAAGATAGATAATCCCTTTATTTACCATTCCCTAGTTTTGCATAACCAACACTTTTATAGAAATATAATTTTTACCTCTGTAATTACCTGGTATCTAAGCTTCTGCTGACTGCCTCCTCATCTCAGATCTTTTGACAGACTTGCATTTCAGGCAATTAGTGCTGACTCTTTAAAAACTTCACGTGCATGAGCACAGTGTTATCTATATGAAACACATGAACTAACGCCCTCTAGCTGTGAAAAAACTGTCAGATGCATTCAAAATAGAGGCGGCCTTCAAGGACTTAGAAATTAGCATATGAGCCTACCTAGTATTAGCCTTCAACTAAGAATAACAAGAGTACAAAGCAAATTTGATGATAAAAGTAAATTAGAAAGTTGTTTAAAATGACATGCCTTATCTGAATCATGAAAGTTTAATTTGGACTTTACTATCCCTTTAACTCCGCTTGAAGTAAGTTTTTTTCTGCTTGTAGCGTTCTGCTCACATTACAAGTTGAAAGTAAATTGTTTTCGCTCTTGCACTAGTCGACAAGTACAAAAAGCAAACGTTAAAATATCATGTACACGTTCACATATTCCCCAATAAAAGTCAATGGAGCAACAAGAGTGGAGAAAATATGTAGTCCAGAGTCCCCATGCACTCACTCTCTACTAGTGATAACTGCCTTGGTGTCTCCTCTTTGGTTAATCATATAGATAATGTGAACACCACAAGGGCACTCACAGGTCATATTTAACCACTTAATTCCTTTATTTTAGGTTTCCAAAAAAATTCATCCAAATGATCAGTCGATGCTTCGGCTTATAAACTAAAACCGAGCAATTATGATTAAACAAACAGCGACACAGTGGCAGATAATGTCTTGAAAACGGCTTAGTTTATAAGTCGAAGCGTCGACTTATCATTTGGATTCATTTTTTTGGAAACCTAAAATAAAGGAATTAAGTGGTGAAATATGACCTGTGAGTGCCCTCATGTTGTACACATTATATATATATATATATATATATATATATATATACTGTATATATATATATATATATAAATTATATATAGGTATAGATATATACTATATATAGATGATTATATATAGGTATAGATATGATATATATAGATTGGGCTTGAGTGAATGCGTTAACTTGTAATACCAGTGGTAAGCCTGACAAGCGCAAATACCTGTGATAAATCCCTTATAACTCGGGTGAAAATGTTTGCACTCCACTCGTAATCTGGCCAGTGAACCTACCATAAATTTAATTCCTAACTCTCATACAAAACACAATCCATCCATAACTAAATTAAGCCTACCTATACTTTACATTTGACAGGTTAATTAGCTGTTTAAAGGGACAGGAAACCAAAAATTCCATTCATGATTTGTATAGAACATACCATTTTTAACAACTTTCAATTTTACTTTTATTATCAAATATGCTTCATTCTCTTGTTATCCTTTGCTTAAGGAACAGAATTGAACTACTGGCAGCTAGCTGAACACATCTAGTTTGCCAACAATCACAAGAGACAAACGTATGTTGGCACCAGTCACTAGCTAGCTCCCACTAGCATAGGCTATGTGCGTTTTCATTTTCAACAATGGATACCAAGAGAACAAAGTACATTTGAAAATAGAAACAATTTTAAAGGTGTCTTAAGATTCCATGCTCTTAAAAGTTTCATTTTGACTTTCCTATACCTTTAAGTCACATAAATACTCTTTTTCTACCACTCCCTTGTTTCATTGAAATTGACCTTTAGATGTAACCAGCAGTTTTACTACTTTACCCCAATTATATCATATTTGATTTTCATCTTAGCCTATAGAACACCTGTGAATAAGATCTAAATATAAGCAGAATCCTTATTCTTATTATATAACCTCTCTGCAGAATCCTTATTCAACCTAGCATTCTAAAACATTTCATTACTGGTTTTTGTATCATTAAATCTAACAATGACATCCCAGACAAATTGTTATGCAAAGGGTCAGGTATATATTTGATCATTTGAGATTTTGAGATTCTGAGTTTGAGTTTCCAACCAATTGTATAATCAAATCTTAAAAAAAAAAAAAAATATTCTAAATTCAAAGTTCTTTCTCCATGTTTTATCCTCTATATCAGATATTTGATTTTCCAATGTCAGAACATTATCTTCCATATTTTCTTGACTTTTTTTTTTGCAATAGTACTTGGGAGGATAATGCCTTGTCCAGTTTTTAATTATGAATCAACATCTTTAAATTAATATCCTCCTTAAAGGGACAGTATACACCAATTGTCATATAACTGCATGTAATAGACACTACTATAAAGAAGAATATTCACAGATACTGATTTAAAAATCCATTATAAAACCTTTTTAAAACTTACTTGGAAGCTCCAAGTTTAGCACTATTGAAAAGGTTAGGTTGGGACACCTACTGAAATGGGCTGGAAAACAAAAAGAGCAGAAACTCCCCCCTTTCCTGCATATGAAAAGACCCAAACAGGAGCAAGCTGGAGTAGGTAGACAACAGTCTACTTCTAAAACTTTGGGGCTTGGTTAGGAGTCTGATAATCAGCACAATGTTATTTAAAAATAAGCAAAACTATACATTTAAAAAACAAAACCCTGGGGGCGGAGCCGGCCGGAGACCAGCATGGCCGCATAAGTGCAAAGCTCCGTAAAGCTGTAACCCATATGCGACAATACACGGCTACCTAAGGGCTCAAAAGGCACAGAAATTCCTCATAGAGCTGAGCGGAGAGCAGTAGTGGCTTATATACCCTCGCTTATGGCTGAAAACTAAGTATTGATCAATACTAACGCCACCGGCACGGGCCCAACGCAAGCTTAAGCCGGGAAAAACCGGGACACTGCAAAAGGAGAGGATCACTTTGCCCAGCAGTATCGGAGAGAATGCAGGGATACAGAGGACAACTGAGGAGTGATCATATCGCACAAAGGGTATGAAGATGACGACGCGGCAAGAGGTAAACTGATAATGTTGAAAATATAACCGCCATCTTTGATCGCATGCCACACTAAAGCAACAGCAGTCTAAACTCATAAACAAGAACAAAACAAAGTTCAAGGCAAGGGACTGACATGTAATTGGGAGGCTAAATCATCCGAAAAATACGGCCAGAACTTTAAAACTTGAGAGTCGCACTCACTTGGATCAGGGCGTTATACTTTAACTAGGCCTCTTGTGACAGTAAGGGAGAACTGAGAAATCAGGACACAGGCTGTGAACAGTTTATGCCAGCTACCTCCCATATAAAGCACACCAATTACCACTAGAGTGGGCATAGTAAAGCAACCCATAACATTGCTGCACAAGATATTAAACCTTTGAAAGGAATAATAAAATGGCGTCCAGAAGACAAGCAAGCTAAGCCTGAAAAACATAATAAAACAACAGCACCACAGGGAGTTAAGATGAACTCTTTCTTTAAAACGCTGGAAAATCCAAACACTATACAACCCATCCCCTCACAGCCAGATACAGGGGATGATAGAGAGGACTCTGATAGCGCTTTACAAGAGGATGATTGCCCCCTCACCAGGGCTGATTTAAAATTTCTACCTTCAAAAGAGGACTTTGCCGCTTTGATGTCTCAAGTGAGTCAAATTGTTAAGGATGGGCTAGCAGAGGTTAAAAAAGACCTCACAGACATAGGCAACAGAGTGGTGCAATTAGAAGAGCAGGCAGAAGAGATTTCAGAAACTACAAATTTAACCACATCACAACTACAATGCCAAGCATTGGAAATCACGCGTTTACAGGACCAGATCGAAGATCTGGACAATAGAGGCCTTAGACAGAATCTGAGGATAAGGGGTGTTCCAGAGACAATTACTAGCACAGATATTCCACAATACCTGCAAGCCCTATTTAACCACCTGTTAGACACGGACGCCAATATCCTCCTCGACAGAGCTCACAGAGCTTTAAGACCTAAACCTGCCGCCTCGGCACCACCCCGGGACATCATTTTAAAATGCCACTATTTCCATGAAAAAGAAAAGATCATGGCCGCCGCCAGGAAAAAGACCCCTGTGACCTGGGAGGGCGCAAATATACAAATATATGCAGACCTAAGTTCCCTCACGCTCACGAAGCGCAAAGAAGTCAGCTTTCTTACTACACACCTAAGAGACCTGGGGATACCCTACCGCTGGGGCTTTCCCTTCTCACTTAAGGTGGTCAAGGACAATAAAGAAGCCATCTATCAGGACATTGAAGATCTCGATAAGTTCTGCTCACAACTAAACATCCCCATACCCAGAGTCCCTCAACTGGATGAGGAGGACTTTCTAGCACCAAATCTTAAACCAAATAGACCAAAACCTCAACGCCCAAAATGGTCCACAGTCACCAGGAATAACAGATCCATCCCAAAAATGAAGCAGCCTCCTAGCTTAAGAGAAAAGTCACCAACTTGAGAATTTTATGTCGGAGCAGGCTGATTTATTAAGGAAGAATTCTCCCCTTTCCTTTTCCTTTATTATCCCCTCTTGACCCTCCACCTCTCTCTTATTTTTCCTTGTGGACTCATGGACATTGGTCTCTCAAGACTAATTGGACACATTGATCAGTTCGTTATTATTGTTATTGTTTATCTTTGTATGTTTTCTTTTTCAGGCTTACCCAACCCTATAGGTGTAGTATAATTACAGAACTACAGCATAAGGTACAGCCGCAGTAATGAGCTACTGCAGACCCCCCTGGAGTAGTTAGATTAGAATGGCCTTTAGAAGGCTTAGTCACTTGTTATTCATTAGGAGTAAATATGTTTTTAGTTTCAATGTTTTGTTATTTATATGCTCAGTGTTTAAGTCCATTTTTTCTATTCTAGAAGCTTTATCCTCTAAGTTGATATCTACTTCCTACACAAGGAGACAAGAACCATTTGCCCTACACGGTTATGTAAGTCCTGGGGGGGAGGGCTCCATCCCTGGTCTACTATTCTCATCCCAAGGTAAGACCACATTCACACTCTCACATCAACGCTCACCTCACACCCACATTCATAATGAATAGATCCATTAGAATAGTCTCACAGAATGCCAAAGGCCTTAATTCCCCGGTCAAGCGGTCGATAGCCCTAAGATGGTTCGCAAAACAAAAGAGCTCAATCGTACTAATACAAGAAACCCATTTTGCTAAATTAACTGAACCCAAGTTTTCGTCTAAAGACTTCCCCACAGGGTACTTTAACTCAAACACAGTGAAAAAGAACGGTGTTGGGATTTTATTTCATAGAAGTACCCCTTTTCAATTAATTCACACAGTCTCAGATAAAGAAGGGAGAATCCTAATAGTAGTTGGGTTGTTGTTCAATAGACCAGTCACAATAGTAAACGTTTATGCCCCCAGCACTGGCAGAATCTCCTTTTTTAAACACCTCCAATCCATGGTTTTAGAAACACAGAAAGGTACATTGATCCTAGGGGGGGACCTTAATGTCGCGATGGACCCCACAATGGATACATCGACACATAAGCCAAGAGCTCAGTTGAGACCCCCAGACGTTGTTCTTAATTGTAGCAAAAAATTGGGGATGGTAGATGTATGGAGGATTCAACACCCTCAACAAAAGAATTACACCTTCTACTCACATCCATGGGCTATGTATTCCAGAATTGACTACTTGTATATAGACCAAGCCGGACTGTCCTTAACATTAGACACTGATATAGACCCGACATCCTGGTCAGACCACTCCCTGATCTCACTTGACTTAAATTGGCCGAACTCCCCAATCCAACCATATTCATGGCGGTTAGAAGATCATATGTTACATCACCCCCCAACAATCCAGTCTTTAACGACCTCCATATCTGAATATTTCCAATTTAATAGCTTACCAGGGTCCTCTCCTCTTCTGACCTGGGAGGCTCATAAAGCAGTGATAAGAGGGGAATGCATTAAAATAAGGGCCCAAATGAGGAAAACATATAACTCCACAATGCAGGAACTAAATGATAAATTGCGACGACTAGAATTACAACACAAAAACTCACCCAAAAACTCTGAATTACTAACCCGCCTCACAGCCACTAGGAAAGAGATTAATAACATATTACTAAAGGAAGCACAGAGAAGGGCCCTCGCATTGAGGAAATCCTTCTTCTATGAGGGCAATAGAGTGGGCCCTTTGTTAGCGAGAGCCTTAAAAACTAAAAGGGGGCTAAACCATATATATAAAATCAAATCAGCCGACGGCACATTGATCTATGATAGTAAAGGAATCGCAAACCAATTCAGCAATTTCTATAAAAACCTTTACAATCTTGAAACCCCAGACTTAGGGACTCAGCCTACAGACATACATGACTATATAGAGAGAGCAGGACTACCACAACTATCCCAGGATCAGAAATCGGACTTAGAAAGACCAATTACCATGCAGGAACTTCAGAAAGTAATTTCCCATCTCCCTAATGGTAAAAGCCCCACCTCTTGGCCTTATTTCAAAGTATAGATGACACAGGTAAATTTTCCATGGACATGCTACAGGCGCACATCTCTGTTATCCTTAAACCTGATAAACCACAAGAGGAACCCGGTAGTTATCGCCCCATATCCTTATTAAATTCAGATATCAAAATTTTCAGCAAAATTTTCTCAAACCGCATCAACACCATCCTGAGTGAATTAATACATGTCGATCAAGTAGGCTTCATACCACAGAGGGAAGCCCGTGACAACACAATTAGGGCTATCTCCCTAATGGAATATGCCAAAAGCCATCAAATTGAATCAGTATATATAACAACGGATGCTGAAAAAGCGTTCGATAGAACGAGCTGGCAGTTCCTTAAAGAAACCCTATGCTCCTTCGGGTTCGGCAATAACATGATATCACGTATATTCAGTTTATATTCCCACCCCAGTGCCAGAGTGAAAGCTAATGGCATGCTATCTGACCCTTTTTCAATTCAAAATGGTACACGTCAGGGATGCCCACTGTCTCCTATACTGTTCATCCTGACAATGGAGGTCTTCGCTTCGCATGTCCGTGGGAATGAGAACATTAGAGGTATTCAAATAGGACCCAACGACTATAAAATTGCCATGTATGCAGACGACGTTCTATTTTCAGTCTCGTCCCCTACATCCTCAATCCCAGCAGTAATGAGTGAAATAGATAAATTCGGCAGACTCTCTAACTTTTTAGTCAATAAGACTAAATCCGAAATCTTAAACATTTCCCTCCCAGAGACGACATTCCGCGGTCTTTCATCACTAAGCCCCCTACGACTACAGACCGACTCCATTAAATATTTAGGTATTCATATTTCCCCCACTTACTCCACCCTTTTTAATAAAAACTATGAGACTCTACTACGTAACACACTGAGAGACCTGACAGAGTGGGAGACAAAACCACTTTCATGGTGGGGACGAATCCAATCCATAAAAATGACCACTTTACCAAGAATATTATACATACTACAGGCCCTCCCTTTGCACCTTCCCAACTGGTATTTACAAAGGCTACAGAGCAAAATCAACTCCTATATTTGGGGCTCATGTAGGCCCAGAGTTAACAGGAATACCCTCTACAGATCATTAGATCTGGGGGGGTTGGGACTCCCAAGAATCGAGGAATACTATAATGCAGCTACTCTACAAAGAGTGCTGGATTGGCATGGAGCACACAATGGTAAAGCCTGGGTTTCCCTAGACTCGCACATCCTAAAGGTTCCACATGTGCAAGCTTTGTGCTGGGTTCCAAGTAATCTGAGACCCCAACAATGCCAACTCTTAGACTCACACAAACATTTTTTTAAGAATTGGGACAAAATCATTGCGTCCAACCCCCATATTACCTCTAGTAGATCACCCTTATTCCCAATAGTACTCAATGTAGAAATGGTCGGAGGCCTAGATAGGGGCTTTAAGAGGTTAACAGAATGGGGATACACGGTGCCTTTATGCCGTTTTACTGAAGGAGGCAAACTCAGGGAAAGGAATAGGCTCACGGAAGTAGAAGATGGGATCTATGCAAAGTGGCTAAAATATGCTCAACTGCATCATTTTATACAAACCTCACAGTTTAAACAAGACCTATTGAGGCCACTTACCCCCTTTGAAAATTTATGCGATAGCGGTAACCTAGTACGACACTCCCTCTCTATATCACACAAACTGTTAACTGCACACCACAAAACCCAACTACCGCTATACACAACCAAATGGGCAGGGGACATCAGGACCGGATCAGTTGAGATAGACTGGCATAGAATATTCACGACTACTAAGAAATCCTCAACCTCACCACAGATACTAGAAATGAATTATAAAATCCTGACACGATGGTACCTTACACCGACGAGATTAAACACAATCTATCCTGACTCTTCACGAATGTGCTGGAGGGGGTGCGGAGAGGCAGGGAGCTTAGTACATATGTGGTGGCTTTGCCCCAAAGTACGAGCACTATGGAGAGAGGTAGAAGCACATTTCCAGTCACTTATAGGTAATGAATTACACATATCTATGACAGCCGCATTACTTAATGACCTTCCCAAAACTTCTTGTAAACTGAAGTCCTTTTTGCTACAGACAGGACTGAATGGTGTAAGATCCCTCATAGCACGGGCATGGAAAACGCCGGAAACCCCCACAAAGACTATGTGGCTAGATAGGATAACAGAGCTCCTGAATTTAGAGGAGTACGGCTATATTAAACGTAACAAATCAACTTTTATCCATAACGCTAGATTCTTATGGGAAAAATCACTGCACTCACCACAGATCTCACAGGAACCACTAGGGGAACCCATACAAACCGAAGTCATCACCGACCGCTAAAGGGATGGAGTGCCTCCCCGCCTGGGTATTTGGAAAAAAAAAAAAGGTTAATCTAATACCAGATGGGTAATAGGGAACTTTAAGCTATATTCACCTGCCCTTACCTTCAGGGACAGAATAATTAGTGAATTACAGGTCATAGAAAAGAATAGAATGGTTAGCATCTTTATGGAGCATGTGTTTGTTATTGTTAGTTAAATGTAGAAATGAAAGCCCGAGAAGGGCACTGTATTGATTACTACATGTAAAGCACTATTGTACTGTTCACTGTGTAATTTGAAATCATAAAAATAATAAATAAAAAAAAAAAAAAAAAAAAAAACCCTGTACGGGCTATATAAATGGATCATCTACTAAACATTTATGCAAATAAAAATATAATGTACAATGTCCCTTTAATCATCATAGCAATGTTTTTACGTTCTTGTATAGTAGTATTTGTAATTTCCCGGCGAACATAGCTTGTTCGCGTTCGCCGCGGCGGGCGAACATATGCAATGTTCGTTCCGCCCCCTATTCATCATCATTGAGTAAACTTTGACCCTGTAACTGACAGCCAGCAGACACATTCCAGCCAATCAGCAGCAGACCCTCCCTCCCAGACCCTCCCACCTCCTGGACAGCATCCATTTTAGATTCATTCGGAAGCTGCATTCTTAGTGAGAGGAGGGACAGTGTAGCTGCTGCTGATTTAATAGGGAAATCGATAGCTAGGCTAGTGTATTCAGTGTCCACTACAGACTCATCTGATCTCTGCTGTAAGGACAGCACCCCAAAAAGCCCTTTTTAGGGCTAGAACATCAGTCTGCTTTTTTTTTTTTTTTTTCCTGTGTAATCTAATTGAAGTTGCCTGCCTGCCAGCGTGTGTGTCAGGCTCACAGCGTATACTGTGCCCACTTGCCCAGTGCCACCACTCATATCTGGTGTAACAGTAGTGTACATTTAAAAAAAACATCACTTTTTTGACTGTGAAATAATAGCAGTCAGTGGAGGGGGGCGGGATGTTGGGCGGGGAAGTCCGGGGGCTGTGGGGGGGGGGGAAGCTACACTACAGAAACACCCCCCCCCCCCCAGAAAAAACTACTTTTTTTTGCAAACTGGGTACTGGCAGACAGCTGCCAGTACCCAAGATGGCCACCAATAAGGCAGATGGGGAGGGTTAGAGAGCTGTTTTGGGGGGGATCAGGGAGGTTGGGGGCTAAGGGGGGATGCTACACCACAGCATATGTAAATATGCTAAAATAAAAATTAAAAAACAATTAAAAACCTTTTATTTTAGTACTGGCAGACTTTCTGCCAGTACTTAAGATGGCGGGGACAATTGTGGGGTGGGGGAGGGAAGGGAGCTTTTGGGAGGGATCAGGGGGTCTGATGTGTCAGGTGGGAGGCTGATCTCTACACTAAAGCTAAAATTAACCCTGCAAGCTCCCTACAAACTACCTAATTAACCCCTTCACTGCTAGCCATAATACACATGTGATGCGCAGCAGCATTTAGCGGCCTTCTAATTACCAGAAAGTCATATACAGGGAGTGCAGAATTATTAGGCAAATTAGTATTTTGACCACATCATCCTCTTTATGCATGTTGTCTTACTCCAAGCTGTATAGGCTCGAAAGCCTACTACCAATTAAGCATATTAGGTGATGTGCATCTCTGTAATGAGAAGGGGTGTGGTCTAATGACATCAACACCCCATATCAGGTGTGCATAATTATTAGGCAACTTCCTTTCCTTTGGCAAAATGGGCAAAAGAAGGACTTGACAGGCTCAGAAAAGTCAAAAATAGTGAGATATCTTGCAGAGGGATGCAGCACTCTTAAAATTGCAAAGCTTCTGAAGCGTGATCATCGAAAAATCAAGCGTTTCATTCAAAATAGTCAACAGGGTCGCAAGAAGCGTGTGGAAAAACCAAGGCGCAAAATAACTGCCCATGAACTGAGAAAAGTCAAGCGTGCAGCTGCCAAGATGCCACTTGCCACCAGTTTGGCCATATTTCAGAGCTGCAACATCACTGGAGTGCCCAAAAGCACAAGGTGTGCAATACTCAGAGACATGGCCAAGGTAAGAAAGGCTGAAAGATGACCACCACTGAACAAGACACACAAGCTGAAATGTCAAGACTGGGCCAAGAAATATCTCAAGACTGATTTTTCTAAGGTTTTATGGACTGATGAAATGAGAGTGAGTCTTGATGGGCCAGATGGATGGGCCCGTGGCTGGATTGGTAAAGGGCAGAGAGCTCCAGTCTGACTCAGACGCCAGCAAAGTGGAGGTGGAGTACTGGTTTGGGCTGGTATCATCAAAGATGAGCTTGTGGGGCCTTTTCGGGTTGAGGATGGAGTCAAGCTCAACTCCCAGTCCTACTGCCAGTTTCTGGAAGACACCTTCTTCAAGCAGTGGTACAGGAAGAAGTCTGCATCCTTCAAGAAAAACATGATTTTCATGCAGGACAATGCTCCATCACACGCGTCCAAGTAATCCACAGCGTGGCTGGCAAGAAAGGGTATAAAAGAAGAAAATCTAATGACATGGCCTCCTTGTTCACCTGATCTGAACCCCATTGAGAACCTGTGGTCCATCATCAAATGTGAGATTTACAAGGAGGGAAAACAGTACACCTCTCTGAACAGTGTCTGGGAGGCTGTGGTTGCTGCTGCACGCAATGTTGATGGTGAACAGATCAAAACACTGACAGAATCCATGGATGGCAGGCTTTTGAGTGTCCTTGCAAAGAAAGGTGGCTATATTGGTCACTGATTTGTTTTTGTTTTGTTTTTGAATGTCAGAAATGTATATTTGTGAATGTTGAGATGTTATATTGGTTTCACTGGTAAAAATAAATAATTGAAATGGGTATATATTTGTTTTTTGTTAAGTTGCCTAATAATTATGCACAGTAATAGTCACCTGCACACACAGATATCCCCCTAAAATAGCTAAAACTAAAAACAAACTAAAAACTACTTCCAAAAATATTCAGCTTTGATATTAATGAGTTTTTTGGGTTCATTGAGAACATGGTTGTTGTTCAATAATAAAATTAATCCTCAAAAATACAACTTGCCTAATAATTCTGCACTCCCTGTATGTCTAGGGTTGCCACCTGTCCCTTAAAATACAGAACACTTATATAAGTTACACATGCTGCAGGGTGTGCAGGGAGGAATATGAATAGTGCTGTCCAGAAACACAATACATGTTCCTCCCTGCACACCCTGCAGCATGTGTAACTCATAAGTGTCCAGGAAAACATGGCTGAGGTGGCAACCCTATATATGTCTGCTATTTCTGAACAAAGGGGATCCCAGAGAAGCATTTACAACCATTTGTGCCATAATTGCACAAGCTGTTTGTAAATAATTTCAGTGAGAAACCTAAAATTGCGATGTAAAACATAATGAACAGTTAAGTTTTTTTTATTATTTGACGGTGAAATGGTGGCATTAAATATACCAAAATGGGCCTAGATCAATACTTTGGGTTGTCTACTACACTACACTTAAGCTAAAATTAACTCTACAAGCTCCCTACATGCTCCCTAATGAACCCCTTCACTGCTGGGCATAAAACACGTGTGGTGCGCAGTGGCATTTAGCAGCCTTCTAATTAACAAAAAGCAACACCAAAGCCATATAAGTCTGCTATTTCTGAACAAAGGGGATCCCAGAGAAGCATTTACAACCATTTATGCCATAATTGCATACGTTGTTTGTAAATAATTTCTGTGAGAAACCTAAAGTTTGTGAAAAAGTGAACAATTTTTTGATCGCATTTGGCGGTGAAATGGTGGCATGAAATATACCAAAATGGGCCTAGATCAATACTTTGGGATGTCTTCTAAAAAAATATATATACATGTCAAGGGATATTCAGGTATTCCTGACAGATATCAGGGTTCTAATGTAACTAGCGCTCATTTTGAAAAAAAGTGGTTTTGAAATAGCAAAGTGCTTCTTGTATTTTTTTCCCTATAACGTGCAAAAAAAGCAAAGAACATGTTAACATTGGGTATTTCTAAACTCAGGACAAAATTTAGAAACTATTTAGCATGGTTGTTTTTTGGTGGTTGTAGATGTGTAACAAATTTTGGGGGTCAAAGTTAGAAAAAGTGTGTTTTATTCCATTTTTTTCCTCATATTTTAAAATATTTTTAATAATAAATTATAAGATATGATGAAAATATTGGTATCTTTAGAAAGTCCATTTAGTGGCGAGAAAAACTGTATATAATAAGTGTGGGTACAGTAAATGAGTAAGAGGAATATTACAGCTAAACACAAACACCGCAGAAATGTAAAAATAGCCCTGGTCCTTAAGGGAAAGAAATTGAAAAATGGCCTTGGTCCTTAAGGGGTTAAAAAAAAACTAGAAATTTGACTGTTAAATAATAGCAGTCAGTTTCCTTCACACGTGTGCGTTTCAGTGCCTGCCAGGGCACAGTGTCACACCAGTGCAACTCATATCTGGTGTAACAGTAGTGTACATTTTAAAAAAAAAATACAATTTTGACTGTAATAGATTGAATAGCAGTTAGTTGTCTGCAAGCGTGTGTGTCAGGCCTACAGCGTCTACTCTGCCAACTTCTGCCAGTGCACAGTGCCACTCATATCTGTTGTCACAGTAGCTTGCACGCATAGTACCACTAATCGAAAAAAAAAAAATGACAGGCAGAGGCAGGCCACCCCGCAAGGGCCGTCGTGGTCGTGGTGCTGTTATTCCCTTTGGCCCTAGAATAATGCCCAGTGTTCAGAGGCCACGTACCCTGAACTTGAAAAGTTCTGAGGACATAGTTGACTGGCTAACACCCAATCTTCTACAACTTCCGCTCGGAACCTTGACGCACCATCATCCTCCAGCTTAGCTTCGGGCAGCACCTCTCAAGTTACCACTCGCCTGCCTGCTGCCACCACCAACACTAGCACCACAGCCGCTTCACTTGATCTGTCAGAGGAGTTATTTACACATCAGTTGTAAGAAATGAGTGATGCGCAACTATTATTGCCAGAGGATGTAGATAACAGGGATATGTCTCAGTCAGGCAGCATTACACACATGGACGTACGTTGTGATGATGATGATGTTGTACCCGCTGCAGGAGTTTGGTCTGTCACTGTGAAGCGGGCGTAACCCTTACACTACCTGATCGATACAACATCATACCTGATGTTTTAAAGCACGTTATTCCAAACAATTTAGGAATGATAGGGGATTTATGTCCTTTATGGATTAAAACCAGTCTCTGCATCAACTATGTAATTTTCCATGGGAGTTTTGCCATGGATCCCCCTCCGGCATGCCACAGTCCAGGTGTTAGTCCCCTTGAAACAACTTTTCCATCACTATTGTGGCCAGAAAGAGTCCCTGTGGGTTTTAAAATTCGCCTGCCTATTGAAGTCTATGGCGGTTCGCCCGGTTCACGTTCGCCATTCGCGAACGGAAAATGTTATGTTCGCGACATCACTATCCCTGAGGCATTCATAATGCTCTTTCCCATGGAACACTTGCCCACACATGCCTTTTTGCAATATTTTAAAATTCAAACATTTTAATGCATTAGAAATCTGTGAACCACTAATCACATTTCTTTAAAATGCATTCATGGCACAGTAACATCCCCCTATAAATTATTTGGGGTAATTCATTGTCCATATTCTAATTCACCAGAAAATATTTTTTCAAATTATTTTTGAAATTCAACATCTTTGACTTAATAAAACTTATTTTCTTTTGTCTATTTTTCACAACTTATTTCAATGTTAGTTTTTATCTGCTCAGTTTACATGATTATTACGTTATTTTATTTATTCAGTACAAAATTTTACTGTGGATGGAAAATACTGATTATCAAGTTTTTTTTTAGATGTCTGCTGCTGTCAGCTCACAGTTAGAGACCTACACCCTACCTGCAAGAAATTAGCCGCATTGGTTGTTATGCCATGTCATCACCACATCACCGGATCTTTGAATTTCTTCTAAGCAATAAAATTCATATGGACAAAGTATTATGTAAAGTTAAAATTTCTACAATTGATATTAAAAATAAAATAATGATAAAAAAATAAATAGTGGAAACGTATTCAGAAACAGTTTATAGTATTGTGCCTGATACTATAGAACAGGCACAATACTATAAACTGATACTATAGAACAGTTTATAGTATTGTGCCTGATATATAGACGAGAAAAACTGCACAGGCCTGTTGGAATGGGTTCAAACCTTACAAATTGATGACTTCTTCCAGAGCTTATATGACATAAATATTGTCATTTCAATGATGGATTAGAACCTTGTTGTCCATTTCTGAGACCAGATTAAAGCTTTTAGATGGCCACATCAAACTTGTGAAAGAGACTCTGATCATTCCTTGGATGAATCCAGAAAATAGGCTTTAATCCAATAAAGGCTTTAATAAAGAGGAAGAGACAGTAGGAAAATCAGTGACTCATCTAGTGGTGGGCAATACCACCAGCATATTTTATTTTTGTATCTTGCAGTTTTAGGCTTTCCAATTTCTGGTGTATTTTCATAAAAAGATGAATGGTCTGACAAATCTGTTTAATGGTTACCAGTACCTTGCAATACCCTTTAGCTGTTAGCCAATAGGGCTTTTTGTAGGGCATTGCCCCAAAGTGACTTAGCTCAATATTCAATTAAAAAATACAACACCATTCTACAATAAAAGTAACCTCCCCCCTCCCAAAAAAGCCTAATCTGAAAAAAAACCTAAACTAAAAGATAACCCTTTCCTAAAAAAAGATTGCCTTAAAAAGGGCATTTAGTTGTGCATTGCCCTAAAGTGATTTAAGCTCTTTTTGCATCTAGCAGGAGAGACGTGTTTTGAGAGTGCTCTCTGCTAGATTCTCTAAAAACATTTAAAACGGCGCTAATTAAAGGATTTTTACACCTATCGAAGATACTATGATCTGCCCTTAAGTTATCTAGCACTTATTGGGTCATTTTTGAGACTCTTGGTGCAGAGTCTCGTTAGCTCATTTGGCTGCAGATTCTCTGTAAGGACCCGGAGCCGATCCCTAACTGCGTTCCAGAGCGGCGTCTGCCGCAACTCTGATACACCGCCCTTCCTTTTGCTGACCCTGCTTGAGATGTTCCAACGACACTGCCTGAGCCGCACTGCTTCGGTCTAGCAGTAACAGACCTGGCTTTGGAACTAAAGAAGGTGTGAGTCCGGACTCCTCAGGACAGCTCCGTACATCGACCGGACTCCCCTTCCAACAGCTGCACATCCGTGACTGCTACCTGACCACAGCCGAGACACCTCTAAGACCCGGGAGAGGTAAGAAGAGAGGGAGCTGCGCCACACTTTTTCCTTTTGGCGCGAACACCCGCCATCTTGGGACCGGCTCCCCTGCTTTTGCAGGTATTACCCCTGCTGTTGGGCCCACTTGAACACACGAAGAGCAGGTAACTTTGAGGGTCACTTTTTCTAACTGCAGCCCCTACGCCTGCTTTCCCAACATTGGCGTTTCCCCTGCAATTCCTGGCCCCCAATCGCAGCACATAATTGTCATCCCCCCTCAAGCTAAAACCTGTACCATAAATTAGTGACACTGTTCCCTGCTATATACTTGTTGGAACCTTGTTTAGAGAGACTTATTTGAACTCTGTACTGTTCATTATTGCTTCTGCTGTACCTAACCACAGAAATACTACAAGCACCCAGATTCTGAGGCCTATAAGGGGGATAGACATTTGTTGGTAGACAGCCAGATCCACTGCAAAAGATAAAAAAAACCACTTCCTATTAATAATTGCAGGAGCCCAGGAACGCTCCTCTTTTCTGCCATATATCAACGTACCAGTGGCTGCTTCACTGTTATACTCTCCTATGACTCATAGTTTGAGGTGCCCTGTTAAGACTTTTTGCATCTACTATAAGTTGGATTTTTGCTAACTTTTGCTGCATATGTGAGACCTACACCTACCCTCCTGCATAATTACCAGCCATTCAACTTAAAGCGACTGTGTCAACATCCATACCTATCTCTACTGCTCTATACACCATTAGTTGTAAATTGAACTGTAATGTTTTAATTTACTTTGTGACCCCTCTAACAACAATTACTTTCTTGTACTAGCAGCATTGTCTGTCACTGTTGCTTCCTAATCTGATATTGCTTGGAAGGTCCTATATGTGCCTTTAGCTTAAGCTGATTTCTACAGGGTTCACCTAGGGTAACTACTATAATTGGAACACTAATGTCTGCCTAATCGCTCTTGCCTCCTGACAGGTTACCACTAATACTGTCTCATTTATAGCAGCAGATCATACGCCCTTCTCACCAAGGTAGTAACCCCTCAAGACTCACCCTTTCCGGCCTAGCTAGTCTAGGCTGGTCACTACCACTTCCCCTTTCCCCTTCCGTGAGGTCGTATCCCCTGCTCCCAAGTCGAGAGGGGCTCCTGATGTTTGGTAAATATTTTGCCTAGTAACAATAACGCTGAAAACCTACATGTGATATTTAGTTTCTGCTGATAGCTTAACCTCCAAACATTTCTCTCTGTGATAAGGTATCTTAAAACATGTGAATTGCTTTTTATCTAATGCTGTGACCCCAGTCAGTCTGATATAAGCTAATCCTTACTGTGTGTCCTGTGTTTATAATTCTCCCCGAAAACCCATGCAAGCCTGCAAAATGCCTCAATCATTCAAAAGAAAACAAAAACCTCTCAATACCCCCAAACGTACAGTGGTTGATCACTTCAGCAATCCCCTCTCTAGATCTCGGGCTGGCTCGGATGAGGAACTTACAGACGCTAGTAGCTCCGCTGAAACAACTGGTGAAAATTCCTTGTCACAGGCTGTGGGACATTCGCTGCGGGCTGAAAAGGAGGTAAATAACAACCTTATGGACTCTATCATGGCGCTTCTGGCCTCTCATCATGACTCTTTAACTAAAAAATTTGAGAAGAGCCATGCGGACTTGAAACGAGACATAGCCTCGATTGGCGAGCACACCGACATAATGGAACGCAAGCAAGAGGATCTCATGATTGATCATACTAACCTGCTTGGCTATTCCCAGTGTCTGGCTGAACAAATAACGGATCTAGAGCTCAAATTAGCTGACTTGGAGGACCGTACCCGACGCAACAATATCCGGGTGAAAGGTATTCCTGAGACTGTCTCTCCACAAGATCTAGAGAAATACCTTCGGGAATTGATTAGCGCAATCACGGGCCCTGAAGAGGGGCAAGAGATGATGATAGATCGAGCACACAGGGCGCTGAGGCCCAGATCTAGTGAAGGTGAGAAACCTCGGGATGTCATAATCCATCTCCACTATTTTACATTCAGAGACAAACTCCTTCGTGCCCTAGCAGGAGGCAAAACTCTTCCAGATCAATTCTCAGAGGTGCAGGTTTATCAAGATCTCTCACCGCATACTCTCCAAATCCGACGCCACTACCAGCCATATACGAGACTGCTACGAGATAAAGCAATAAAGTACCGATGGGGGTTTCCTGTCAAGCTGCATATAACCAAGGATGGTCACCAGTATACGGTCTCTTCACCGGAGCAAGCTAGAGAACTCATGCAAAAATTGGATCTACTACCACCTGACCCACCTAACTCCCAACACCTCCAAAAAGATCCAACCAGAGGCTTGAGGGCTGCTGCTCCTGAGTGGCGACCTCTCCCCCAAAGAGTGGGTAATCCTCAGAAAAACCCCACGCAACAGGCAGGAAGGGACCCCCCTCCAGGGGGTGCCCCAACGATCCCAAGCTCCACATGAAGCCTGCTTTGCTCAACACCCTGTACTATACCTAGGGCAAAGATGCCCTCTCCTCCTCTCCTAGAGGATTGATACCCCTAACGGGATTGATAGATTCAACTGTTCCTAATGGGACCTTGCATGGTGTTTCGGTCCTTCTTGTTCTATTGCTACTTCTTATCTCCCTTCTGTTGTTCTTCCTGTTTCCCCTTTCCCTTTTTCTTTCTCTCCCTACTTAGGCTTTTCTCTTCCCTCTGGGAGATAAGTAAGACTTAAACTGTTGTAACACTCCATTTGTTGTTATTTATTATATGTTTACATTTGTAAAGCTGGGATATATGCCATTGATCTCACATCACTAAAGCTGATTTATATGCTGCTCCCTGACTTATGATGACTATCATAGCCCTACTCTGCTTTTTGTGTTCAACCCTGGTGGAAGGTGACATCATGTATCCCTTGTAGAGCCGTATACCTACCATACTGACCTGTCACCCGCTACTATAGAGACGGTACACATGACACGAACTGACGAAAACTGACATTTATATAAGCTAGACACATGACACAAAATGACTGACTGGGGTCAGGCGCTCTATGCTGACCTCCCCCCCCCCCCACCCCCGCCTTAATAGTTGTGATCTCTTGCTATTTTTGGTAAGAGCACTCATTGAGATTGTGTAATCTACACATCACTAAGTATCCTGACTGATTCTTAAACTATCTGCACAGTTTTTTGAGCACGGATAGTCCCACCTCTCTCACCCCTATCCTCCCCTTTTCTCCTTCCTGTTTCCCTCCCTCAGTCTCCCTAAGGGTGCATACCTCTCCCCATACCACTCTTCTCTTACTAGAGACTTGGACTCTCCCAACCATATGGCGCCTGTGACTGTAGCCACTCTCAACGCCCAGGGCTTAAACTCTCCAACTAAGCGAAGTCTCCTGTCAAACTACCTTGACTATCACAAACTGCATATTGTGTTTCTTCAAGAGACTCATTGGGATGACAAAACTAGACAGTTTCGTGCCCCAGTACACTACCCCATATGCGAAATGGCTTCTTTCTCAGAGAAGAAGAGAGGAGTTGCGATCCTAATCCACAGAGACATTGGCTGTGCCATAGAATATGTGGACCGAGATCCTGAAGGCAGATACCTGATTTTGGTCTGTTCGTTGGATGGGATCTTATACACCCTGGCGTCCATCTACGCCCCGAACGTCAAACAACTCTCGTTTCTGAGAAAGTTCCTATGGAGACTTGGAGAAGTCAGGAAGGGACATCTTCTAATAGGAGGGGACCTTAATCTGGTGTGGGATCCTACACTAGATAAAAAGACCTCGAAAACATCCCCCTCCGACCGAAACCTCAATACCCAATCTAACGCGCTACGCAAGCTCATGTACCAGTTTGGCCTTTATGACATCTGGCATTGCCTTGCTCCGACTGAGCGTGATTACACGCATCACTCTAAGCCGCATAACTCCTACTCCAGGATCAACTATCTTCTGTGCGATTCCTGGACCCTAGTCCAGTTCTGCACCCCGCAAATAAGACCGTGCTCTTGGTCGGACCATGACCTTGTCAGTGCTGGATGTAATCTATTGCGCCCTCCTGAGTGCAGGCCGTCCTGGAGTTTGCCTGATCATCTTCTTGCGGAAAGGGAAATCCCTCAATTAGTAGAGACAATCTCAGATTTTCTGAGACATAATGACACAGGAGACACGAGCCAGGAAATCCTCTGGGTCACACTTAAAGCTTATCTCAGAGGCCATTTCCTCAAGAAAACGCACTGTTAAGGACTACACACAAAGTGTCCCTTGCTAAACTATATGCAGAACTGAGACAGGCCGAACTAGCCAACAAAAATGACCCAACCCCCGCCTTGGGCGACCGGGTTGGAGTCATTAGAGATGAAATTAATAAGAGAGAGCAGTTGCGAGTTCAAGCAATCCTGCTCAGACTCCGACAGATGTACTATTATAAAGGAAACAAAGACGATAGGCTGTTGGCCGTAAGCTGCGGGATCGGGCGGTCCAAGCCAGGATCCCCGCAATTTCAACACCGGCAGGCATGGTTCACTCCCCAAAAGATATAGGGAAGGCGTTTGCTGATTACTACACCTCACTGTATAACTTACATAACGAATCTCTGGGAGTTGAGGCTTGCAGAAAAGCAACTCAGCAATTTTTGGAAGGTCTGAGGCTTCCTTCCTTAGAAGCAAATGCGATTGGTGACCTGGATGCCCCCTTCACTTTGGAGGAGATCAAAGCGGCCATTTTGACCCTGAAGCCACATAAGGCCCCAGGCCCAGATGGCTTTACGGGCCTCTTCTATCGTTCCTTCACCCAACTGTTATCCCCCATTTTACTCTGCCTCTTTACTGCAGTAAGGGAGAGGGGAGCTTTTCTCCCTGTATTTCTAGAGGCTAATATCCTGACTATTCCCAAGGAAGGGAAGGACCCGGTCCTCTGTGCAAGTTACCGGCTTATCTCCCTTATTAATGTCGAAGTGAAGGTCTACGCCAAGGTCCTGGCGACCAGGCTTGGAAAACACTTACCATCTCTAGTCCATTTGGACCAAGTGGGATTCGTGCAAGGGAGACAGGGTATGCATAATACCCGTAGACTACTAAACGTCTTCATGGAAGCGGCAGATATGGGACTACCCCTCCTCACCTTGTCTATAGACGCGGAGAAAGCGTTTGACAGGGTGGGGTGGGATTATGTGTTCTGCACCCTGGAACATTTTGGGATCCCAGAGACGTTCCGCGCGGCTATTACTGCCCTCTACACCTCCCCGACTGCCGTCATTAAAGGAATGGGCTTCTGCTCCCCTAGGATCGTGATTCGGAATGGGACCAGACAAGGATGCCCCTTGTCCCCGCTCCTTTTTGCTCTGGTGATGGAGCCTCTTGCGGAGGCCATTAGAGACAGCCCTGTTGTTCAGGGCCTTCAAATCCATGATACGCTCCAGAAATTGGCACTCTTCGCTGACGACCTCACTCTCTTCCTCACTGACCCAGTGGAATCACTTCCCCATCTCTTCGAGATTTTTGAGTTCTTCAGTAGTATTTCTAATTATAAGATCAATGTATCCAAAACAGAGGCATATATGATCCATATTGCACCTCCTGAACAGAGACACTTGCAGCGTCTCTACTCTTTCAAATAGTCGACAGATGGGATTAAACACTTAGGGGTATTCTTGTCTCATGACAAGAACATAGTCTTACAGGAGAACTACACTGTCCTGTTGCGAGAAGTTGAGGTGAGATTGAGATCCAGAAAATACGAAGAAATCTCCTGGATGGGCAGAATTGCCGCCCTGAAGATGATGATCCTCCCCAAAGTAACCTATATTATGAGGTGTATCCCCATCCCTGTGCCGGAAAAGACTCTGCGTGGCTTCCAAACCGCATTCAATTCTTATGTCTGGGATAATAAACGTCCGAGAGTGACGGCGGCCACACTCCAGTCCCCTATAGATCGGGGGGGATTGGGGCTGCCCTCCATTCAACTGTACCACCAAGCGGCGATGCTCTCGCACGACTCTGCGTGGGGTCCAACCCTTCCTCCAACGAGATGGAGGGACTTGGAACAGGCTTCCCTACCTGCCTATGTTGACCTCTCGAACTTGCTATGGGTACCACCGCATCTGGCCGCACAAATTCCGATCTCTAATCCTCTAGTTAAAGACTGTCAAATGGCCTGGTTCTGTCTAAGACATCACCAGTTGATCGCCCCGCACCCCTCCCCTATCCACCCGGTCATGTCACTCTTGCAGAGGCTTCCCAATACTCGTCTTGCCCCTTGGAGGGACATAGAGATCTTCACATTGAGTGATTTCTATGCGGATGAGAATCTTCTGTCGTCCCGAGACATGATTACTTAATATGGTATTCCCCGCCCTCTGGAGTTTGATGTTGTGAGACTCAGGTCTATGATGAAGGCATGGGGATTCCTAGTTGACAAGATCAGGAGACCTACAATCTGGGAGGTTAGATGGGGAGCGAACCTGCAAATGTTCAAACCCCTCACTACCCACTATGGAGCCCTCTTGGGGTCCCCCACCCTAGTGAAAACCAGGCATATGGCTTCCTGGGAGACTGAGCTAGGACTGACTTTCACGTCACCTGAGTGGTCTAAGGCGATACAACTGACTAAAGCTCCGCTACATTGCACCACAATGTATGAACTCTACTTCAAGATTCTCACCAGATGCCACTTAGTGCCGTCTAAACTTCGGACTCTCTACCCTGAACACTCGCCCCTCTGCTGGAGGGAGTGTGGCGAGATAGGGTCCCCTCTCCATGTGTGGTGGTCGTGTGACAAGCTTCGGCCACTCTGGGCGAAGGTCAGCGCGGCCTGTGCGGCCCTGGAGCTCCCGACCCCGGATACCCCGGGCCTTGCCCTATTACATCTTGGAGTAAAAAAGCTTCCGAAGCACAAGAGATACCTCCTAATCTATCTGTTGACATCAGTCAAGATGTTGATTGCTAGAAACTGGAAAAAGCAGCAACCTCCGAGATGGCAGGCAGTCCTTGATTACCTGCAATACCTCAAAATAATGGAGGACTATGTCTTTAGGACAAGGAAACAATCAGATCTCTTCTCCCTAATATGGGAACCATGGGAGGCCCACCTAAACCCAAAAACATAATGCCTTTCTCTCTCTAATAATGGAGACCTCCTCTTGACTGTTATGCTCTCCCCCCCCCCAGAAGATACACCTCACTATGTGTGACTTTAGGTGTGCTTCGCTTCCCCACCCCTACCCTCCTCCCTCTCCCCGCTTGCCACCCCTACTTCTTTTCCTAACATCCCCCCCTTCCTTCTGAGAGAGGTGGGAGACTGTCCTTTTTGTTTGTTTTTCCTTTTTTTTTTTTTTGACAGTTTTCTAACAATGCATACCACTTCCCCTACTATCCTACCTCAACTAGACGTCAGGATTATCAGGTATGACGTATGACCCCATGTGTCACCTAAATTACAGAATGTTAACAAAACTAAAGCTAAAAAGGAAATCCTACCCATTGACAGGCCATTGCACATTCACGGGAAAATGAAAATACATAGCTACATTATGATTACAGGGCAATTTGAACCCCCGTTTCCGGTCCAAGGACCATGTTTTGAATGTTATTTTGGTTCTGTGTATTGACTCTTAATAAAAATTATTTAAAAAAAAAAAAAAAAAATCCTAAAATAAAAAAATCCTAAAAGGGGAAACAAAACCTTATCTTAAAAATAAAAAAGCCCACCCCCAAAAACATTCTAACACTAAACCCCAAAGTTTGTACTCACCACTTTGGCGGTGCTCCTTTTTTTTTTCCTTCATAGTGGAGGTCCTCTGTGGTGGTCCTTTTCATCTTCATGGAGGCGGTCCTCTTCTTCCATCTTTTGTCTTCCATCTTCTGTCTTCCATCTTTCATCCAATCCTTCTTATCTTCTGGTAGACGTACTCTTCATGCAATCACCACCGCACACTTAAGCTTGAATGCAAGGTTCTTCCTTATATAGGGGTGCCCTTGCATTTACAAATAATTACTCAGTAATGTGGTGACGTAATGAGCAGATGCGTAGTAAGGCTGTAGGAAAATGTGATGGAGCTGTGGACACTTTCTCAGCGCTTTGCTCCAAACTCTTTGCACACACATGTGCGGGACCTCATCTAAATAAATAATTAAAATCTCAAGGTTTAAATATTTACAAGGGATTTGGGATTTGTGCAGATAAGACGAAAAATAGAATTTTTAGCCTAAAAAAGGATGCATGAATTTCCTTTGCACTCCTCAATTTTCATATTCCAGAAATCCTTTGCACTGAGATATTTGAGCAAGATGCTATCAGCTGCAGTCCCCTCCCATTGTAACAATTATGCCACCACATAAGGCCCCTGCTATGAAGTCTAATTCGGGTGGCAAAAAAAAAAAAAAAATATATATATATATATATATATATATAAAAAAAAATGTATATCATGCAACACATTTGTGCCCGTGTGCAGGGGTGCCCTAATGCCGACATCTAGTCTGCCTCTAAAGACTGAAAATGTCTTGTAAAAGTGCCCTCAACACTAATGAGAGTGTAATGTTGCTTACACTGAACAATATGTCAATACTGAATTTAGTCCTCAGAGAATGTGAATGAAAATCAATTTTTTTAAGTAGCTCTTACATAAATAGAGACTTTATTTCTAACATAGTGGTATACTTCTGTGCTGTAAATGTTTTATTTATTCTCCAATTATTGTAATCTAACCAGCATTGAGGCTTTATTGGAACGTTACATAATAAAACTTATTTTATAATGGAAGCCATTTTGTTTTCTCTTTGCATTTCTTCCACCTTAGTGTTCCTCATTTACCTCTAACACACAAAATATAAAAGATAGCCATTCATGAATACAGTGAAGATTGATAGAACTGTTCAATTTTTGTGAGTTACGATAAGTGAGGTATATCTTTATTATGTGCTGATTCTGCTGTTTTCACACACTCGTTTTAAGAGTTAGATTGGTAATGAGAGGGTGTGGGACAGAACTGGAGAGGAAAATGATAAGCAATCTTGTGTTGAGAGAAAGATGAAATGGGAAATTGATTAAACTAACAAGATTATTGTATGAGGGTTCTTCATAAGAATATTAAGCATTGATAAACAATAAATGAAAAGGAAACTCCGGTCAAAAAAAAAGTTATGACTCAGATAGTGCATGCGGTTTTACTTCTATTATCAAATTTTGCACAGTCTTTTTATATATTCACACTTTCTGGAGAACAAAATCCTACAGAGCATATGCACAAGCACATGTATACTAGTCTGTTATTGGCTGATGTCTCTCACATGATACAAGGGGCCAGAATATGGGAGAAAAAATAAATTTGTCAGAAAACAAATCTACTGCTTATTTGAAATTCAGAGTAGGTGTTATTGCATTGTCTTTTTAATATACACTTGTTAATTATGCAATTCTATTGCATTGAGTAGTCCTTTAAAGAGACATTTAACTTCACCTTTTTTTTGCAATGCACCTAATTAATTGTAAACTAAATGTATGACTGCACTGTTTCCAAACGTTTTACACCCCTTCAGGTGCTAGATTGGATGTTACAACACCAGGAAGTATGGTCTAAGCTAATTATATGTCCTAATGTTATCCTCAGAGACTCAAGTTCTGCTGGTTTAGGGCCTACAATCCTGAAGTATAAGTAGCCCAGATTCTAACACATGGGTGCTGCAGCACACTCAAGTTAGAGTCTCTGAGGTAGAGGAGCTGTAAATCTGCAATCTGACTGTTCAGACAAAAGGACTGGTGGCATGGCATATAATGATCTAAGACAAGAGCATTTTTAATTGTGCATGAAAAAGGGACACTGTACTGTAGAATTGTTTTTACCTTAATGTGTGCCCAATGACTTGTTATACCTGCTGCATAATATAAAATGTATGGGGAATTGGTTCTTAAGATTTATTATTGTATGTGAAATAGCTGCTTTTGCTCTTTGAAATTAAAACCCATTCAAATTGATTGAGCTTGCAGGGAGATCAGACCTCCTTTTATTACCACTATACACATTTTAGTACCTAGCTCTCCAATCCCCCACTAGGAATGTAATTTCTTCAACTGGCTATGATACCATAGCTTTTCTATAGCCAATACAAAGTACTGAAATATTTAGTAGGCAGCAGATTCAACAGGCAAAAAAGTATTTCAAATAACAAAACAAAAAGTAAATGATATACTTGTAAACACATTAAGAGATAGATTACAAGTGGAGCACAAATTAGCGCTTCTCATATTAACTTTGCTAGACAGAGGCTTTTTGTGCATGTTGGGTTGCATTCGTATTACAAGTTGAAAGTAAAACGTTTGTGCACGAGTGGGAACCTGGCGCATGCAAGAAGTCAAACTTCAAATATCGCAACTGTGTTAACGTATTCCCCGATAGACTTTACTCGCTCGTAAACCTGATCGCATTTACTCAAGTGCGCTAACCCGACATGAAATATGAATATTTCACATTCCAATGCTCTTTGAATAGAATATGTTCTACTTAATCTTAATATATATATATATATATATATATATATATATATATATATAGTGACCTGGGATCTTGTAATCACACAGTCTTCAAAGCTGGAAACACAACACAAGGTTGTAGCTTTGTAGCAAAAACAGGCAAAATAAACATAAACAAAACAAGAGGCTTCATCCACTGAGTACTTACTAACAAGAACAACTGACTGCACTATGTAGCTTTTCACAAAAGAAAAATGCACAGACCTTTCAAACTTTGTTTTTCCTTTAGAGATAATTCCTCTCAGTCTCTCAGGAGAGTGTTGCAGTTTCCCTTACTGCTGGCATTCTGACTGAATCACTGACTGGGGATTTTTATTAGCATTTACCACATGCAGGTGAGTAGCTAGTTGGGTGAGAGGGAATTCCTGGACTGGGCTTTCTCACATGATGTGCTGCCTGCAAACTGCGGGGTGGAGCACTGGCCCACCCTACTCTCCAAATGCTCCACCCCAGGGACCCAGAAATAAATCACATATTTTCTTAATGTGGTAAACAAACACAACTATTCTCCCTGTGGTTGTTAGACCATACCCTACAGCACTTTTGGGGGAATAAAGACACCTTCAAATACTATGTCTTGGGTTCTGTCACACATCCCCCCAGATCAGACCTAGGTGGGGTGAGCAACCATGGCCAAAAGCGTATGCATACATGAAAGGCCATCAGTATTTCCCTGTTTACATCTTGCCCTGTAATTTACAGAGAAGTGATAGGGTTGCAAACTAAGGAACCAGCGTGTAACTCTACTATTATTATCCTTTGACTCATCCATTTGAGAGGTGCATGATCAGTAACTAGCCTAATTTTTCTGCCCAACAAATAATATTTGAGAGTTTCAACAGTCTATTTAATTGCTAGACACTCCTTTTCAACTATCGAATAGTTCTTTTCTCTAGGTTGAAGTTTCCTGCTGAGGTACAGTATTGGGTGCTCTTCACTTTGACTTTCCTGGGAAAGCACTGCTCCAAGCCCTACATCTGAGGCATCCATCTGTAAAACAAACTCCTTTGAAAAATCAGGGTTGACTAACACTGGCTGTCTATAGATGGCTTCCTTGAGATTTTGAAATTCTTGTTCAGCTTCAGGGGACCATTTTACTATTACTGGAGTTTTTGCTTTAGTAAGGTCAGTTAAAAGACCCACCATAGTAGCACAGTTCGAGATAAACCTTCTGTAGTAGCCAAAAAGCCCAGGAATGTTCTGACCTGTTTCTCCGTCATAGGTCATGACCAATTCCTAATGGCTTCAACTTTAGCAAGTTGTGGCTTCACTATTCCTCTTCCAATGGAATAGCCATAATACTTGGCCTCCTCCAAGTCAATGGTACATTTACTAGGGTTTGCTGTTAGACTGGAATTTCTTATGGAATTAAGGACAGCTTGCACTTTTGGCAAGTGAGACTCACAATCTTCGCTATGTATGACCACGTTATCTAAGTAAGCTGCGGCATAATGAGCATGTGGCCTTAAGATCCGGTCCATCATTCTTTAAAATGTTGCTGGAGCACTATGTAGGCTAAAAAGGTAACACCTTTTATTGGAAGAGCCCATCTGGAGTAGAGAAGGCAGTCTTTTCCTTTGCCCGTCCTGTAAGCAGCACTTGCCAACAACCCTTGGTCAAATCCAATGTGGTAAGGTACCTGATTCTCCCAAGTCTCTCCACGAGTTTATCAACCCTTGGCGTGGGTTATGCATCAAACTTGAAAATTATATTCAGCTTCTGGTAATCATTGCAAAACCTGATTGTGCCATCAGGCTTTGGTACAAGCACGATTGGGCTACTCCAGTCACTTTGGGATTCTTCGATTACCCCAAGGTCTAGCATTTTCTTTACTGCTGATTTGATTGCTTCCATCCGGGCTTTAGGTATTCTATATGGCATTAGGTTTATCCTTTTTCCCGGTTCAGTGACAATGTCATGCTTTATTATTGTAGTTCTCCCTGGGACTGTGGAGAAAACATTTTTATTTAATCTGATGAAGTATTTTACCTCCCTCTTCTGGTGGATAGTCAGGGTTTCTGAGATATTGACTACGGGTTCATTCTTCTCCATTGTAGGGACGTCTGCTGTTTACAGCCACAAGTCTTTCTCTTTCTTTCCACGGCTTAAGTAAATTCACATGGTAAATCTTTACCTCCTTTCACCTCCCAGGCTGTCTTACTTTGTAATTTACTTCCCCCACTCTGTCAATGACTTCATATGGTCCATGCCATGTTGCCAAAAATGTGTTCTCTATAGTGAGAACCAGAACTAGCACTCTATCTCCTGGGTTAAACACACAAACCCTGGCATTTCTGTTATAGCTTTTCTGCTGGTGTTATTGGGCATTTTTCATGTGTTCTCTAACAATGGGCATAATGGCTGTCATACGTTCCTGCACCTGAGTTATATGTTCCATCACACTTCTGTGAGGGATTGACTCCTGTTCCCAAGTCTCCTTAGCTATGTCTAGCAACCCTCTGGGGTGTCTTCCATATAGGAGTTCAAAGGGCGAAAACCCAGTAGAAGCTTGAGGGACCTCTCTGATAGGAAACATTAAATAAGGCAAAAGGAAATTCCAGTTTTTTTCTATCTTTATCAATTACTTTTTTAAGCATAGCCTTTAGTGTTTTATTGAATCGTTCTACCAGACCATCAGTTTGCGGGTGATATACTGATGTTTTCAGATGCTTTATATGAAGGAGATTACACAACTCCTTTGTAAATCTCGACATAAACGGAGTGCCTTGGTCTGTTAATATTTCTTTGGTAATCCCAACCTGGCTGAAGATTAACTCCTTAGCCATTGCTTTTGCTGAAGTAGTATGCATGGGTATTGCCTCAGGGTAACGGGTAGAATAGTCTACTACTCAGGGTAACGGGTAGAATAGTCTACTACTACCAATATGTACTGATGTCCCCTTGCAGACTTTACAAGAGGACCATAAAATCCTTAGCAATGCATTCAAATGGGACCTCAATTATGGGTAAGGGCACCAAGGGGCTACAGGATTCTGTAAGAGGGGCAGTTAATTGGCATTCAGGACAAGAAGAACAATAATTTGTGATATATGCCATTACACCTGGCCAATAAAACCTCCTAAGAATTCTCTCTCTTGTTTTTTCAATCCCCAATTGTCCCCCAAGTATGTGGCTATGTGCCAGGTTTAATACAGTGTGTCAATATGCCTGGAGTACTAATAGCTGTGTGACAGACTCCTTTTTCCAACTCTGTACAATAAATCATTTTCCACTTCAAAGTATGGATAGGTGAGGGCTTTATCAGGATTAACGGTGGTACCATTTCTTATGGAGATATGGTTTCTAGGTACAGCTAAAGTTGAGTTGGATCCTCCCATTGTGCAGCCCTAAAGTTACTTGGGCTATCCTCTAGGTCAGTTATTTCTACATCAGGTTCAGATATATTAGATTGACCTGTATAATCCTGTTCAGTGTTACCTCCTACTAGGGTTTCTATAGGGGTTGACTCTTTCCCTCTAGCAGCAGTTATTGTGTCTATGTCATCCCCCAATATATCAGAAAAGGGAAAATCACAAACAGTGCCCTCTACTTAATACCGTTAATTTTTCTCAACAGCATCCCATAGATTAAGAAAATGGGAAAAATCTCTGTCTATTATCATTCCGTGGACTAATTTATTTACTAAAGCAACTCTATGATTTATAGGGCCATTTTGTGTCTCAATAAATACTTCAGCAGTTGGATACTTGTGTATTTCCCCATGGACACAGGCAATATCTAGGTTCTGGTAATTATCAATAGGAATATTTCTCAACAGACCCTTGCCTATGAGCGTAACCATACTACCAGAGTCCAGCAAAGCTTTAATTTAATTTCCTTCCACCCTTAAAGTGCACCAAGGGTGGCCATTTAGACAATCATTTTTGTTAACTGCATATACTGAACGAGTGTTCAAAAAATAATTGTCCCTCATATTGCCAACATTCCATTCCATAGCAACATCATTCTCAGGGCAGTCCTTTGCAAAATGTTCATACTCTTTACATTGAAAACATTTAATATTAGCATTAGACAACATATTTGAGGCTATTGTGAACTCTTCCTGCCTCACAAAACTCTTTCCCCTTGCTGTAATGTCTCTCGGGTTGTAGAAACCCATCTGTTCCTCAGAGACCCCGTTTTTCCCGGAACAGACTTACCCAATTTACTAGGACTCTGGATCTTCGGGGTCTTTCTTGGTTGGGGATTTGTAGAAACTCTCCTGCAGCCATATAGCGTTCAACCAGGGCAACTAGACCATCAGCAGTTTTAGGTTCACTCTGGCTGACCCACCGCCATAGGGAAACAGTTAATCCTAGCAGGAACCGATCCATGACGAGTTGTTCCACAATGTGACTAGCGGAGTTGACCTCTGGCTGTAGTCATTTCCTGGCAAGATGTATCAAGTCTGTGACCACACGGCTTTGTCTTGATTATAAGTCCAGGAGTGAAATCGCTGGTGTCGTTACTCCCAGGCGGGCCAAGATTTCTGCTTTTAGCTTTTTGTAGTCACTGGTCTGCTCAGGCTCCAAATCATAATATACCTTCTGAGGTTCTCCACTCAGAAATGGCGCAAGGAGGCTTGCCCATTTAGACACAGGCCACCCTTCTCTTTCGGCTGTCCTTTCAAAAGTTATCAGGTGAGCCTCCACATCATCTGTAGCCACCATCTTTTGCAAATAGTTACTCACTCCCAGAGTCTTAGAACTATGTGGTATATCTGCAGCGCACCTGCCCAGTCTCTCATATAGGCCTTGGATCTCCTGCTGCATGGCACATGTGATATTCTGCTGCTCCTCTCTTTGTGTTAATACCAGTTGTTGTAGTACTGCAATATTTTCTTGCTGGGTGGCAGTAGCTTGCTGCTGTTTGGCAGTGGCCTGTTGCAAGGTTGTAGCTTTATAAAATATAGTCCGTTTATTAACAGGTCTGGCAAAAACAGGCAAAATAAACATAAACAAAAAAAGAAGCTTGCTCCACTGAGCACTTACTAACAAGAACAACTGACTGCAATATGCAGCTTTTCACAAAAGAAAAATGCACAGACCTTTAAAACTTTGTTTTTCCTTTAGAGATAATTCCTCTTAGTCTCTCAGGAGAGTGTTGCAGTTTCCCTTACTGCTGGCATTCTGACTCTGAATCCCTGACCGGGGATTCTTAGTAGCACCTGCTGTCAATTACCACATGCAGGTGAGTAGCTAGTTGGGTGAGAGGGAATTCCTGGAATGGACTTTCTCACATGATGTGCTGCCTGCAAACTGCGGGGTGGAGCACTGGCCCACCCTATTCTCCAAATGCTTCACCTCAGGGACCCAGAAATAAATCACATAGTTTCTTAATGTGGTAAGCAAACACAACTATTCTCCCTGGGGTTGTCAGACCATACCCTGCACTGCATCACTTTTGGGTGAATAAAGACACCTTCCAATACTATGCCTTGGGTTCTGTCACAATATATATATATATATATATATATATATATATATATATATATATATATTAAAAACTTAAAAAATATTCCCCTATAAGAACATTGGAATGTAAATTTTTACAGTAAATTCCCAGTAATCACTTTGCATAAATATGATTTTTCATGGTTTCAGCTACTTGACTGCAAAGGACTCCAATGCACATATATATGTCTATATATGTCTACATATGCATTTATGTGTTTATATGTGTATATGTGTCTGTAAATACACACATATATATATATATATATATATATATATATATATATATATATATATATATATATATATTATAAGAATCGGTTTGCACCACTACATTTATTGAAACTTCTAATTCGAAATGACCTGATTCTATAAGTTTATATCAGGACAAAACTGTGCTCAGGGGGATAATAATAAAATTGTTGCATAAGGGAGAAAAACATATGGTCCTATAAGCCCATATAAGAGATCCCTTTATCCGGCACCAGAGTGTAAAGTAACCTTCCCACTAACTAGTATTGCATGAGAGAAGCAGAGATCTCAAAAAGTCCCCAAATAACATGGACAGAAGGCCCAATCAAAATATATGTTACAATAAACAATTAAATCTTAATAATACATTTTATGCTTATGAATGCTTTAATAGCTGACAGGAAAATACACAAATTTAAACACGAACGTGGGCCCACTTAAACCTACAAATTCATCAAATATTGAAACAATTGTTAAGTAAAGTGTAAAATGTATAATTAGGATTTAATCCTTTATTGTAACATATATTTTGATTGGGCCTTCTGTCCATGTATGATTCTTTATATTAAAGCCCTGTGCATGCCTTTTTTTTTTCTAACACACGGAGACCTCATATCTTTGAGCCCTTATAACTTTATTTATTTTTTTTTAAATATTTTTTATTAGACAGTGTTATTATGAGTGTAACTGTACAGTTAAATGTATTTGATGTTTTTTATGCAACTTTTTTGTCTCGTGTAACAGTTAACCAGAGCTCTGAAGTTGGGGTAACCTGGGACAAGCATAAGGCTATCCTACGAACTAGATACGTTTATACTTTTAGGTAATATCGGGCAGACTTGCTGGGCCTATGGCTCTTATCTGCCGTCAATTACTATGTTTCTACCCACATTAAATTCAATATACACGCTACTTCCGACGCACACAAACAACCGCAAAATAACCCTTATCGCTCGTGTGCAACAGTTAGTGCTCCATGTGCAACCTAGCCCTAAATGAGAGAAAATTCTACTTGCACTGTCACTTTAAATAATTATTGTTAGTGAAACTAACAGGTAGTGTAATTAATACCCAAGTGTCTGTTCATCTCTGGCTGATATGAACAAGTCCCCTAGAAAAATCTTGGTTTGTTCCGCACAGAAATATCCCTTTAAAAAAAAAAATACCATAATAAATTCTGAAATATTTAGTTTCAGATGTGAAAATAAAATGTGTATTTTATGTCCCTTTAATGTCACATCTTTTTGAGCTGCAAAGACAAGGCAATATGAATCCTTAATGGTATAAGGACGAAATGCCAATGCTATCAAAAGAAGTTCATTTTCTAACCATTTTGAAATAGTAAGACACAGTTTAAACATGTCAAACAAGTCTGAGGGGAATTCCATCTGTAAATGCTATAACACAGGTGAGAGAAGTAAAATTAATCTCTTGTAGGTCAATTAGTAAAACAGAGGATTCTGCAGTCTTGGAAACAAATGCTAAAATATTTTTTGCTTGGGTCATAGCACATTAAGCCAACTGGAATGACTGCTGCAAATTAACACTTGAGTTGTTAGGAGGGTAAAATAAAGGTTAAGAGAAAAATAGTGCTAATTAGTAAATATTCAATGAAGTAGCTGAGTTCCAAAACAAACATTGTAATAAGATAAAGCAACCCTTAAATGGACAGTTTACCCTGAAAAAATTCTCCCCTTTAATTTGTTTCCAGCGTATTTTGTTCACTCTGCGCAGAGTATTTAACAAATATAATACACTATTTAGTATAGTGTATAATAGCGTATTATATTTGTTAAATACTCTGCCCAGAGTGAACAAAATATGCTGTTGATTCCTGGATTAAATCACCTTATACTTTCAATTTACCGCAAAGCCACAAAGTCGTAATCTGGACGAACGGATTGGGTAGAGAATCCCATGTGACTAGGTGACGTCACTCACAGCCCATCCGGGACCGCACACAGAGCAGTCACAGAACAAGGAATGCGGAAGAAAATGCGGAACTCCCACCACGAGTGTGGTGTCTGGTAAATAGAGAGCAATATCCAGACCGGGGAGGAAGGTACTTTCTAAAGGTGAAACCGTGAGAGTGATATTATCCAAAAGGTCGTATGTCTAAGGTTTAAAAGCGGAAAGGTAACAGTGTCAACACCTAGAAACATTTGTATCCACGAGCAATATCTATTATATAAATTATAACTTATGTGACTATTGAAATTTATCAGTATAACTCAAAGGTGAAAAACAACACAAATACATTAGCCGCCGTGAACAAGCTTATCAGCACTATATGGTGGATTACCTGAAACAGATTTTTATCCGTGGATTTGAAAGAGAGACTTTTTATTTCTATCCTTGGCCTCAAATGTTTTATTCCTACATGGTGTACTATTGTTAAATTTAAATATTTTAACGTGTCAGTGACTGGTCACGCAGTTTACATTTGTTATTTGTTTTTTTTATCTTTGCCATATGTTTTTCATTTATTATATATAAAATTTGATTGATATTATTTGAATATTCAAATCGTATTTATATATATGCTTAGTGCTTAGAGCACATCATTGTAACTCAACTATACATATACACAGCGCCAGTAACATTATTATTATCTGCAATTATCCACATATATAGTCCATAGAGAAATATCTATTATTAGCCATAGAATATTTGGGTTATTTTCTGAATATTTTACACACGCATTATTTATATATATATAGTGATACTAGAACTTTCTTCTGCATTTCTGCGCTCCTAAGAGATTATCCTACATACACTCTACATTTTAGTACAAGCAGAGCTTATGAATCCAAAGTAGACTAAAGCAAAACAGAATGCAGCAGGTGTTATAATTAATAATTCTGTAGTTCAGGACTCCTTGAAAAAATATATATGTGACCGTTTTATGCGGTTCAAAGTCATGCATTCCATGTATTTTTTGATGTATTCAAATTACCTCAAAACCCTGTGAACAAAAGGACACACCAGTTACTACCACTGTTCAGACTGGAACAGATCAACAAGTCCTGTAAAATACAAAATTGTTAACTTTTTAAATTTATAAAGAAATTTCAAGTTAAACGTACAATTACTTTATAGTACATGAATAAATTATTTTTATGTTATCATATGATTTTTATGTATGTTATCTATAGTGTGGAACAGCTCTAAAAAATATTTAATTTCCTTTTCATACAAAAGTGAATTGTTTAATTTGACTTTTATGGTTTTTTTTTTTCATAGTGGTATAACTAATAAGCACTAAAAATGGCTTCTGCAAGAAGCTAAATTAAATGACACTATTTTTTTCTTGGGGACTATTTCCATATCTGGTAGCAATGGCATATCACAGTACTGAAATTGAATTAAAAATATAATTCCAATAACCTTCATAAATGTGAGCTTAAATACTCTGGCAGAAAATTGATTAACAGTATTATAATTAACCTCATAATTTCCACAGCATCAAGAATTTCTATAAAGTCATAATAATAATATATGGCTTGCTTGTTTTTTTTGGCGGGTAATTAAGGGGTTATTTTTACCCCCTTAAGATGGATGACAAGTGCAGAATTTAATTTAACTGTGTGGAGAATATGACTGTATTGACAATGACTTGATTCAATAAGTATTTGTTAATCAAGCACCAGGGTTTTACTATGATTAGTAAGCATATTATCACCTCCATTCATTTGTAAAAACTAATCCGAGAATCAGCAAGGTCAAGTGTATACAAAGCTGGAGAGACAGTAAATAGCAAGCTTTTTAAAGCATGTATGTGTAAATATGTATGCGAAATGGAAGCAAACACATTAAAGCAAATGTTAACAATTGCATAAAGTAACATAAAGAATGAACATTAAAAAAACAATCCAGATGCATTATTTTAATGCATTAAAATGTCAGTACATTGGAGGAAAACTGTCATTATACTGAAGGAAGACAGTTACACTAAAAAGCTTAATTCTGTGAAAGTGCCTCAAAATAAGGTAATTTGTTAAACTAGCCATTATTTCTAAACAAAATCATCCTTGTGCTATATACCCCTTTGTACAGCACAATATGCTAATGAGTGGCAAAATGTGCAGATTTTGTTTTAGAGAAACCTAAATATAAAACAGCACACATTGCCAAATATTAGTATAAAGTCAGGAATGTATATGAAAAATATTATTTAGTTATATCAGTGCTACCCAAGCAGAATGATGCACTCAAAGAAAAGATTAGTCTGAGAATAACATGTATATTTATTTTTAAAAGTTTTGTTAGCTGTTTAAATATTGACAAAATAAGTGTAAAGTTATTTAATGTCTTTAAAACAATGGGAGCTGCCATGTTGTAACTTAGGTTACCTTCTCTGCTGTGGCCAATTAGGGAAAGTTATAAATAGGTCACTAGAGTGTGCAGCCAATGGCTGTGTGGAATATAACAGTGTTCCGCACTTCCATTTCTAACAGGAACTGAAAAGCTCACAATTTCAGAATGGAATTACAGGAAAAGGGGACAAAATAAAACAAATAAAGTAAATTGCAGAGTTTTTTTATATACATATACAATGTCTCATTTTTAATTACCATTTCAAAGTGTTTAATGTCCCTTTAATGTAATACAAAGATATACAAATATAATGTGACTTAAAATTTATAAAATTCATAATATACAATATGAAATCCCAAAATTATAAAAACTAAAACTTTTAAGATTGACATTTTATACTCAATTTCATTTATTTTTATATAAAATCCAAATGAATTTTACTGCTTTAGCAGCGTAAATGCATCATGGGCAACTAAGAATAGATACTATGTAGGTTGTTATAATTTAGGTGGTAGTACCTCAAATAAACATTCAAGTCAAAATAAATTTTTCTTGATTCAGATAGAGCATTTTAAAGGGATATGAAACCCAATTTTTTTCTTTTATGATTCAGATTGAGCATGCAATTATTAGCAACTTTGTAATTTACTCCTATTATCAATTTTTCTTAGTTCTCTTGGTAAATGTAGCCACCAATCAGCAAGCACTACCCAGGTTCTGAACCAAAAAATGGTCCGGCTCCTAAGCTTACATTTTCAAATAAAAATACCAAGAGAACGAAGAAGTAATAATAGGAGTAAATTAGAATGCTGCTTAAAATTGCATGCTCTGTCTGAGTCATGAAATAAAAAATTGGTTTCATATCCCTTCAAACAACTTTTCCAGTTTACTTCAATTAACTTATTTGTTTCATTCTCTTGATATCCTTTGGTGAAAAGCATACATCAGGAGCATTAGTGTACTATTGAGAACTAGCTGCTGTTTGGTGGCTGCATATATATGAGTCTTTGTCATTGGCTCAATTGATGTATTCAGCTAGCTCACAGTAGTGCTTCTCCAACAAAATATTTACATAGAATGAAGCAAGTTTGATAATAGAAGTAAATTGGAAAGTTGTTTAACCCCTTAAGGACCAGCGATGTACCCTGTATGTCACTGGCCTTTTTTTGGGACTTGATTGTTTTATAGTGCGGTCTTGTCACCAGCGTTGAGACTGCTCTATTCCACAAAGCCTGCTGGATGGAGGGTGTATTAATTGTGTGTTCTTGCTAGACTTGTGCTATTATGTCCTGAAAAAACCCTTAACAACCAGTGACATAAAGGGTACATTGTGGTCATTAAGGGGTTAAAATTGTATTCTCTATCTGAATCGTGAAAGAAAAATTGTAGGCTTCATGTCCCTTTAACTATTCTTGTAGAGCAAGGTACAAGGTGTAACTTATAAGGACTAGAGTATTTATATGGGATTTCATATTTTCCTTATATGGCAAGTAAATAGTGATTAAGAAATGTATCTCAAATAGTAGTAGTGCTGTATAAAAGTATGAAATTACCCACAAACAAGCTTAATATATTACAAATATTAAATGGACACCAGAAAATTAGTAATTCTAAATGTCCATGCAAACTGTTTCTGTTTTTTTTCTGTTTCATAGAATGATTTTTAAAATGTGTTTATTAATTTAGTTTAACTTGTTTATATGCATTTTTGTGATGTATCCTTCACAATAGCACACATTCTATGCCCTGATAAGGGAACAGTACTTACGAGTAGGCATGAGCAAAATTTCAGAATTCGTCATTCATTTTGCAAACAAATTAAACTAAATTAATATGGCTGCAGACAGCAGCATTCGTTTCATTTTGGTGCCGGTCAGTGTGAAAGATATATGATGATATATCCGAGTGCCAAATCCTGAAAGTTCGGTCATGCCAAGTTACGAGATAGATGATGCTTCAATTAATACAGGTGAACTTAACCCCCAACTCCTGGATGTGACAAGGGGTGGGTAGACATTTTTATGAATTCCACAATTCTAGTTGTAATGCTGCAGCAAGTTTTACTGAAATATATTACTTTCACTAACTAGTTGTACTGAATCTAGGCTATTATGTAGTAATAATAATAATAATAATAACAATAATAATAATAATAATAATAATGGAACATGCAGACCAATAAACCAGAACAGTTTAAAGAGATTTTTTAAATTCTAATCTCCATCAAATGTTATAACCTTTTTTAATGTTGCCATGTTTTCCTTCTAATTTTCACAGTGGGATGATAAATAATATTGCTGATTCAATAATAGGCCCATTCCAGCCCATTGTTTGCATTATGAAAACCTTAGTTTGTGTGCCCTTTCCTGTGGGGTTTTAAACCATCAGAGGCATCACCATTTCAATTATTTAAGCAGTTTGAATTATGAATCCAATGCAGGGGCTTATTTTGGCATAGGCAAACAAGGCACTTGCCTAAGGCGGCAGCAGCACTTTTTGAGTCTCACTACATACACACTCACTACACCCACAGTTCACTACACTCTCACTGCACTACACACACTCACTCACTATATATATATGTATTTTTATATATATATATATATATATATATATATATATATATATATATATATATCCTCTGTATATCTGCACTCACAATTCAATCAGGTCATCAACCAGGGTGCCAAAGTCAAAATATCCACAGGTTTCTTCAATTAAAGGGACCGTATACTGTAAAATTGTTTTTCCCTTAATGTGTTTACAATTGCTTTTTTTACCAACTGCAGAGTAAAAAATGTATGAAAATTAGCTTTTAAGGCTTAGTTGTGTATATTAAAGCTCTGATTTTGTGTTTTGAAGCCACAACCTAATAAAATGGGTTGAGCTTCTAGGTATAATCAGATTTCATTACTGTATCACATTGTGCACATATACCTGCTTCTTTATCTTATATCTGTCCTTAAAACAATCACCAGTACTTTGAGAGAACAATGGAAAATCAACATTTTATTACCTTATCTCTTCTATAACCCACTGGGAGTGTAATTTATTCTGCTGGCTGTGTTTACAAAGCTTATCTATAGCTTGTACGCGTGGCCACAAACCTTCAGAATAGGTGGGGATACCACATGCTAAATCAACAATTTCAAATGCCAATATAAGGGTAAAGGAGCTACTTGTAAACAATTTAATACACTCCAGCAGGTAAAGTGGATCATTGTGAACAAATTAAAGGGGAGAAATTTTTTGAGTAAACTGTCCCTTTAAGGACTGCAATCACTGGATTTAGATACATATAAATTATTTATAATATGGTGACGTTTCATGGTTCACAGACCCCTTCCTCAGACCAAACACCATGCAAGTGAAACATGGTGCCTGTATACTGTTATCCCACATACAGATGGCATAGGTGCAATAGAAACGGCACTAACCCACTACCCATATGTTGGATCACCCACCACATTCATTCTGAACCTATTAGAGAAATGTCTGAAACTTAACTACTTTCGATTTGAAAAGAACTTCTACCACCAACCAATGTGGATGGCCATAGGGTCAAATGTGGCCCCTGCCTATGGCAACTTATTTATGGAGCAATAAGAAACGGTGACAATGGATGTATATAACCAAACATCAAGTGTTATAAAAGATACATCGATGATGTGTTCTTTATCTGGCAAGGACAGGAGGAATCACTGATTACATGGGTCAATCAACTGAACGACAAGGAGTCCCTGATCAAATTTGAACTAAAGTTTGATCATAAATTTATTGATTTTCTGGACCTGAGAATCTACAAAAGGAAGGTAAATTAAACACTACTCTGTACACAAAACCTACAGATAGAAATTCTCTACTGGATGACACTAGCAACCACCCACCACACACTTGTAAGGCTATCCTAAAGTCTCAGATGATGAGAGTGATGAGAAACAATACTGAGTTGATGAATCAGGACAAGCAGCTGGAGATGATGGCCAATAAATTCCTCCAATGTGGCTACAAGAACAGCTTAATCAGAGAAGTCATAGGGGAGATCACAACAAAGCCAGGTGAGGTCATGATTAGACCAAATGATGATAATAGGACCCAAATGATCTTCACGACCACCTATAACCCAGCAAAGAATAAACTGGCTGATAACATCAGGAAGAGATGGGAGATCCTGGTGACAGATAGGACCTTACCATTTAGCCGGATGGACCCACCTATCATGGGCTACAAACGTGGGAGGAACCTGAGGGATAGCCTGATGCTTACAGATCCACAACATTGCTATGAAAAGCAACAATGGCTAAAGAACAAGAGAATTGGCTGTTTCAGATGCACAGGGTGCACTACCTGTAGCGGAATGATTCCATGCAAAAACTTTCGCAAATCCCTACACCACTAGGAAAGTTACCATTAAACACTTCATTACATGCACTACGAGTCATGTAATTTACTTACTCAGCTGCTGCTGTGGACAGTTCACCGTTGGAAAAACTATTGACAATGCCCACCTAAGAATGGCAAACCATAGGTCTGGAATACGCAGTGCATTGGACAAAGGTGTCTCTGATCAACCAATAGCAAGACATTTTCTACAGGCAAACCATAAGGTCATAAGGTTCATCTTAATTGATCATGCCCCCCCCCCTTGAAAAGAGGGGGAGATTGGGATAGAACACTCCTTCAATTTGAATCAAGATGGATTTTCCGCCTTAGTACCCTACATCCACATGGCCTAAATATGTTGAATGACTGGCACTGCAATCTTTGAACCCAGGATACATGGGTAAGTCATTTATACTTGGCTATGAGTTAGGACTTCAGACCAGGGTACACCCTAATGTCAGTATATTTATAAGAATCTTAGCGGTATTCTCCAAACAATGTGTGAGTATATGGCAGGGAATATATTTAACAATCTTTCTTTAGACTGAACCCACAATCAATACACTTCTACTAAGACAACAAAATTAATATAAATATCTGAATTCTTTTATTTAGTTAATATTCATGAAAATTTTTGAAATATATTTGTAATAAAAGGAATGTGAAATAATATTATATGCGCTTGAAAACTATTTAAATATGCTATGCAAAGTTCATACACGCTTACCTTTAAAACCAACCTTATTTATAAATAGCCTTTAACATCCAAGCAACAGTGCTTATAATCAATAGGGTAATATATATATATATATTCTGCTATTTAACTGCAATTTATCCTAATACAAAATTAACTTACAATATCAGAACTTGCACAGATGAGTTACTTAGCCAATCAGATACAGATTTAAACAATATATAGGCTGTGACTACCAATTTAAAATACAATTTGCTTACTATAATTTAACTGTATTATTATTATTAGATATTTGCATAGATAAACAATTTAAGATTGGGATTAGTTTAACAATACATAGGCTATGAAATGCTAACGTGAAATATGCACTATTTCCTTAACTCTGCTACATACAGCAAAAGTAAATGTTTACTTTAAATGCTTGCATACAAGTAGGCAGGCTAAGAGCTATTCAGGGTTATGCAATAGAATTTAAACCCAATTTGTTCTTTCCAATCTTCCAATTTAAATTTTACTATATTGACTATGAATATGACTTATCTTACCAAAAAAAAAACTTTGTATACATTACCAAATAAATAGCAATCCAGTTTTCAATGTTTCTCAACAGATCCAATTTCACCTCAGAAATTCAAAATTGGGGTATTGCATATGGGGTCCAACATTAGTTATGTGCTTTAATAATAACCACCGTAGTTATTCCTTCAGGATTTGGCCAACAACCTTTTTTATCAGTCTCTATGCTGGGTTTTAAATCATCTGATTTCACCCCTCCCCGTTTTTGATTATTATCAGTCATTGGTGAGTATTGGAAACGCCCACGGCCTTGTCTCGGATTGGTTCTTTGCAACTGAACATGGATTGGTTTATTTGGTAAGTGTGTTGTCAAGGAAATCAAGGAAATGTATCCTGGCAACAACCAATCATTTCATAGCTGCAATTTCGCATCATAACACTAGGTGGCAGCAGACAGTACAACACAAACAAATACAGCAAGACCATTTCTAAACATTTTTAAACAACTTAATTACTTTTATAAAATGATTATTTAATCAGACCATAACTTTCTATAGCAATTATTCATAATATTTGTTTTAGATAGGGTGGGGTTTTATGAATTTTCTGATCATTTCTAGATCAAACTCCATTATATTATATTACCAATTTATAATGCTGACAGTTACAGATTAGTAGCATTTGTACATCTAATATGGTATTCATGCATATACAGCATGTTTCATATTTCTGTGCATTTCTTCCTGGATATCTGAATCTTGTCTGAATAGATCTGAAATAAAAACAAGTGTCATTAATTATTTCTTTCCAGGTCCACAAATATTTATTTATATTCTAAAAACACAGAGGTTAAGATATTTCATGCTTTCAAAATATATATATATATATATATATATATATACATATATATATATATATATATATATATATATATATATATATATATATATATATATAGATACACATCCACTTCCATGCAGTATCTTATATTTATCACTTTTTAATTCCATCTAGAATACAGGGAGGTATGTTATATATTTGTGTAATTCAAATATGGGATTATTACAAATTTCATTCAATCTTTTACTTTCCATATATATATATATTTAGATGTTAATATTTGATATCACATAAATAGACATCTCATATCCATTAAAATATATATATTTTCCTGGAATTATATTTTATTTGAAATCTAACTACAGTTGTTTTGAAATCATAATGTAAGCCATGTGCCTTCACTGTATGCTATCCTCCCCTAGACACAATGTCTGTGTCACGTGTATTCTAGTGTTAGCAGCCACATAGCCTGAGTCACTTAACAGGCAGCTGTCAATTTTCAGCTCCTTTGTTGGCAGGAAGTCCATATATGAGTGTGTATCCTCCCAGGCTCTTCGTCTCTTACTCACCACATGGGGTACAGAGTGCTATGAAATTTGCACTTCCTAATTAAGAAGCAAATGTTTTTCTTTTGTCTCTTAGGACCTGTTGTCTGTAGTTCAGCCTGAAGATGTATATTCAATTTGTGAGGGTTTCTGAGTCAAATCCTGACATCAGAATTTAAACCTTATTCCAGTAATATCTGATACAAATATGGTTTCATACATAAACATATTTCCCTGTCCTATTGACATACATATATATATAAATATGTATTTACCTGTGCCCTGACACTATGTCATGATGGGATGTACGCTCGGTCTGACCTAATAATGCTCATATTATTCTACAAACTACAGCACTAATGGCCTATCATGGATGCAACACATGTGATACATATGAACTAACATCGATGGCCCCATCAGAAGATATCCTCTGACATTAATTTAACATACTGCGGACCATTTTCTGCCTTTACCATCATTTGTTAACCGCTAGTATATAATGGTTTTTATTCTAAGAGTGTTTTCATTTCTATTTTTATTTTAAATCGGTGTTTTTAATGGATATGGAATAATGCAATTGTAAGCAATATATATGATGTTTTAATTGTTGTCTATTTGTGGATAATGTGATATACTTTGTACCGTAATAGTTAGGTGAAATGCCCGAAGCTGATACAAAAGTATAATATCAAATGAAGTTTAGCTTCTTCTGTAAAGAGAAACTTTTTGACAGCAGGAGGCACTATTATCGCATTGGTATAAATAGGAGCCTGTAGCAAGCATTTGGTACTCTTGAGAAAGCCGCCAGAGGAGGCGGGGAAACGCGTTGAGGCGCTGAATGCTTGGATGTAAACTGTTTTGACAGCTGACAGAGGAGAAAGGTGTTATCGAGATCTCGCGGTAAGATCGGGTGGTGACGTCACACGCCGAGTCTGGCAAAGGAAACAGCCGCGAGTTAAACACCGGAATACTCCTCTATCTTTGAATTTATGTGCTTGATAAATTTGGAATCTTGTGAGTAGTTTTCATTTACGTGTCAATAAATGGTGTTGTTGGATCTCACACTATTGCAGTTCCCTTTTCTTTTTGCGCTCTAGATCCTCCCTACTTTGAATCATTTGTTAACCGCTACTAACTCTGAGACCTTTGGTAACTTCTAACTATGTCTTTAACACCGTATGCCCATAATGACCATAGGGAGATGTATACACAGATTGTACAGTTTCTATATATACAGGTATATACAACTTTGTCTAATTATGCTATTATCATTTATGACTTTGATCTTGATTGCCACTTGTTAACAGCGGACCAATGATATGCTATCTGCAATGAGGTCACTGTGGGAGTTAACCTGACGCCCTGGCACAAGATCTGTAATGCATAACTATATACCCATTTACTTATATATCTATAGATACTATGGTTGTCGCTTGTAAAGCGACAGACTAATGATTTTTTTATGAAGTCTGAACACTATATACCCTCTGTGGTGGCACATGGTGGATTGATGCTACAGTATGTGATATATAATCTTAGTGTTTTTGCCTTAAATCTGTTTGACATACTACACAGTGATTGTTGACATCTCCCTGGTTACTTAGTATGACTTCCAATTACGGATCTCATTAATCCCTCTTGTACATGTAAAAGACCTCACCTGATGTGATTCCTATCTATTTGATACTATTTATTGACCCTATATTGCTTTAAATCAATTTTTTATTCACATAACACACTGTCACCTTAAACATATTGCTAATTGCGGGAGACATTATGACCTCAACTTGCGCTATGTGTTTCACTTTTAAGCCCTTACTATGCTGACAAGATAGAACTTTGTAGTTATTACAGGCATGAGTGCTACCTCTATCGGTTATTAACACTGAGCTATTAACAGTAGTTACTATGGACCTCTAATTGAGACAATGTGCATAGAGCGTTTAGTTTACACTGCACACGTCACAAATGTATGCAAATTAGCCATGTGGCTTTCTGATACTTAGAGCTACGCAGACGCTAGCTCTGTAAATCTTTGCGCCTTATTCTAACAATACAGTGGTGGCTGGTCTGTGATAACATGATCGTCATTAGATGACCATTACACACACAGTAGGTACATTATTTTTATTTGAGATCTATATTTAGCCAACACACTGATGGAAAACATTGTGTCCCATTACCCATACGATGTTATATACATATGAATGCAAATAATGACTCGTTTTCTGTGGACTGTATAATAGTCCTGTTGTGTGAATTTTTATGATTATTTGTATAGGGTATGATACATGGTTTTATGCTCCTATGATTCTATGCTGTATGATATGAGTCAACAGTACACATATATTCTGACTAGGTTTTGATATATATATATATAGTAACTCGGGTCAGCTATTTGATCACACAGATTGTTACTGACCCTGCACTAACATTATGAATTTATACCTTAAACTTTATAGAAATTTAGCAGAGTAGTGTATGATACTTGCACTTTATTCACTTTACACTGTTATGGTATTGTTTATATATATATTATGCGTTGGGGATACGTCTTATTTATGTATTGATGTTTTTTAGGTAATACATGTCTGTTTATTTAATATATTGTGTCTTGGTATCCAGGCAACTAGGTGGTTGCCTAGACAACTGGTTTTGGCGCAATTTCTGCACTGTCTGATGGGAGGGGCTTACTATGTTTTTAAGGCACCATGTTTCACTTGCAATGTGTTTGGTCTGAGGAAGGGGTCTGCGAACCCCGAAACGTTACCATATAATAAATAATTTATATTTATCTAAATCCAGCGAGTGCAGTCCTTAATTGAAGAAACTTATATATACATATATACTGTATATATATATATATATATATATATATATATATACACATATACACACATGCACACTTGAAAATGAATATTTACTTTGTAAATGCCATGAAAAATGTCATGTGACACCCTCGCCAAAGAATATGTTAATAGAGGCCTAAAACTTGGGGGGGGGGGGCAAAATTTTGAGTGCCTAGGGCAGCACAAAACCTAAACTATGCCACTTACACTGGCATAGTTGGGTAAACACACACACACTAAAGCAAAATAATTGCGTGGTGGCTTAATGGTTTACAATTAATTATTACTGCCTAATATGTTTTATTAATCCATGACATGGACAATTAACAATGATATAATATTTTATGTTCTTTTATAATTTAATAAAACCCATTTTTTTTCTTTCATGATTCAGATAGAGTATACAGTTTTAAACAACAATTCCAGTTTACTTTGCTCTGTTAACACACAGTTTGGAGCGAGCTGAACACATTGGGCAAGCCAATGACAAACAGCATTTTTGTGCAGCCACCAGTCAGCTCCCAGCAGGGCATTGCTGCTCCTGAGCATACCTAGGTATACTTTTTATTTTACAAAAGGATACCAAGAGAAGGTAGCAAATTAGATAATAGAAGTAAAATGGAACGTTGTTTAAAATGATATGCTCTATCTAAATTATGGGAGTTTAATTTTGACTGTCCCTTTAAGGACCATTAAATATAGTAGAATAGCATAATAACAAGTGCATAATAAATAGATAATGAATTTACACCTACTCTGAATTTCAAATAGGCAGTTGATTTTTTCTGGCAAAGGATAAGATACATATTAAATGGCTTAAAGAGTTAGTGAGCTCTCTGTAGAAGAAATATATCAGAGTATCAAGAAAGCCTTTAAATCCATTAGTTCAAGTGGGTGGAGAGAATCTCATCTGAGAGTGCTATATAAGGCATATATAACACCGGCAGATATGTTAGATGGTCCAACCGTGATATATGGATGCACCAGATGCAGCCTACAGAAGACAGATATAATGTTAGTTTATACATCAATTCTAACGGGCGTAATATTATTTTAAGATCTTGGAAATCTAAAAATAGCCCCACTTTGAGAGAATTTAAGAAGGAAATACTCATGCAGATGCATCTTGAGCAGTTTGAGTTAAATACTGTATGTCCCAGGAGAGAAGAGTCAGTTGTTTTTTTCAGAAATGGTTGAAGGTCATAATGACATTTCCCTATAGGGTACAAAGGCAGATTACATTCCCTTTCAGGAAATCTAACTTCTTCAGTATGGCAATGTTAATAGGAATATTTCCTAGTTTTTGGGCCGATTTAGGGCTTGTTTCCATTGAGCCGTAATTAGGTTTGCGTGCACTCGCAAACCGATAAATATGCTGTCAGAAACAATATTGTTCACCGACGGCTTCCAACGGCCCGTTATACCTCAATTTTGGCAGCCGGAGTCCGTTTCTTGTCCCATACAAATTATCAGAAGCCCACCCACCAACGATTGGCACCATCGCTTGCCGATGCAGAGAGGGCCATAGAGTGGCTCTCTCTGCATCAGTAGCTAAAAAAAAGGGTATCACTTCCAGCACTTGAAACCCCAGAGGACGTGCCAGGTACGTCCTTGGTCATTAACTGACACTTTTTGGAGGACGTGCCGGGCACATCCTTGGTCGTTAAAGGGAAAGTCTAGTCAAAATGAAACTTTCATGATTCAGATAGGGCATGTAATTTTAAACAACTTTCCAATTTACTTTTATCATCAAATGCGCTTTGTTCTCTTGGTATTCTTTGTGGAAAGTTGAACCTAGGTAGGCTCATATGCTAAATTCTAAACCCTTGAGGGTCGCCTCTTATCTGAATGCATTTTACAGTTTTTCACAGTTAGACACTGTTAGTTCATAATTGTCGTATAGATAACATTGGGCTCACTCCCATGGAGTTACTTAAGAGTCAGCACTGATTGGCTAAAATGCATGTCTGTCGAAAAACTGATATAAAGGGGCAGTTTTCAGAGGCTTAGAAGCAAGGTAATCACAGAGGTAAAACCTGTATTAATATAAAAGTATTGGTTATGCAAAACTAGGGAATGAGTAATAAAGGGATTATCTTTTTAAACAATAACAATATTAATAATAATATATGTCATTTTTAACAAACCAATGGCCTAGTTTATATTGAGGTGCTAAATTGTGGAAGCTGGTGATAAAAACCTTTATCTCCATTAAAGTCTATGAAAAATGTTTATGTTACCACCATTTTCCAAACTTTACCACCTCAATGGAAAATAGGCCTTAGAGAGGTTAAAAAAATAATATAAAACAACAAGAAAATATTTTTAAATGGAATAATGTCAGGGAGGGTTCATATCATACAAAAATAAAACCAAAAAATGTTCAAATACGGAGTCTTCTTGTGAACTAGCTTTAAATTACAAGACCCCACAAAAACCTTCTACCAATACACTGATACCAATGCATTACCATTAAACAGGAAAGTTAATAATTAGACCCTAATTGCAATTTGAAAACTTGAGCTGCTAGCATAATTATTTATTGCTCCCAGAGCAGCTATACCATTAAATAATAAGTTAAAAACCATTGTTGTAGTGGCATTAAATGGGAACAAGTATGTCTAATAACTATTGAATATGGTCTCTGGAATTTGATATTTGTTGGTTTTGTTAAATATGAATTGCTTATTCCACTACATTTTGTTAAACCTTGTGAAATCTGTGGTAGCCAAGCTCATAACCTGTGAGTAACGTAAAATGTATTTGTTGCTGGACATTTTGTAAATGTACGAACCATATATCTGCATTTTGTAAACCATAGCCCAACAAAATATATTAACGTGTACAATCTTATTGTCTACAACCAATTAGATGCCAGGCTCAAACTCTTTTTAAAAGAGGGTCCCTTACCATATTTTATGGGCTTAGATACCTAAATGTTCTATATTATGCTGTGACCTTTCACACTACTGCTTTCATGCTTTTTATTATCCTTAATAAAGAGTTTCTTTTGGATTTAAGCACCTGGAGACTTGCCAGTTTAACTGTGTCATACTGTTCTTTTTACCTGGCACGAGTCTCGGTGCTCCACGACCAATCGTAGTGGATTTGACAAATGAGATCATTGTGACACCCCCCCCCCGGTACATGCCGCTGCATCTTGGCGGTGGGCAAGTGTTTCTCTTCAGCCAGACGTTGCCTGCTACCCCTGGGAGCTGTGGATCCACGGAACTAACAGACAGGATATCATATGTGAACGGGGACCCGGACCGGTGTTTGTACACATACGGATATCGATACGGTGCACGATCCGTCCATATCCTTGCAGCTCTGGACTTGGCTGCTTCTTCTAATAACAGGCTAGCATGGTGAGTCTGGCGTTGTCTTCATATATTTTTGCACAGTAATACATTGTTCTTTGGGTTGCATAGATGGGGACAGACTGCTATACTGATACCTAAATGTCATCTAGCAGATAGATTCACATCCCTTTAGTGATAAACTAGCAAAGGTGCGTTACACCCCTCAGTTGATTTCTACTCCATCTATGCAAATTTAATGTTTGTGTAAAAATTAGCTCTCATACTATTGGTTATCTTAATGTGTAATTATTGATGAAAACCAAAAATGTATGAAATAAGTTATAGACTATTTATTAGCGCACATATAACAAATCATTTATGTCAAAAGGTCTCTCTTATTTATTTATAATTGCCAGTGTTACTACCAAATAATGGACACATGCAAATGTAATGAGCTCACACCAGTAAATGAAACCCATAAAAAAAGAATTCTATAAGAAACCTGCTAGCAAGTTAATAAATATAGTGTTCTATTAATGAATATCTGGCTAGTGGATGACTGCATAAAATATTCCACTGACTGTGTTCTACCTCTTCCTGAAAGAACACATTTGCATAACAATACCACAGTTATACATGATGAAGCTGCACAAGACTAGATGTATATTTTTAAGTTGTCTATTTTTAATATAAAAATAATTACATTAAGCTATTTGCAATACTAAGTACAGCTTCAGGTTTAAACTGAATATATGGGTTATTAAGCATAAATTAAATACATTTTTTTTTTTTTAAATGTTCATTTATGGTAGCAAAAGGAAGAGAAATAGGAATTAAAGAAACAGTAAACACATTGCAATTTTAATATAAAATGTTTAGTTATTTTGCAACATTGTTTTACAATGCATACTTTCATTATTTACTCTGCACCCTTTTATGTATTTTAGCTCTGAGAATTGTGGATTTTCTAATACTCAGAACTGGAAATCAACACTGCAGACTTCTCAATATTAACCCTGCTACATATCTTTTCCTAATTGTCTTCAGCTTATAACAATTACACATAGAGCCAGACTGGTACTAAAACTAGGGACTGTCTTTAAGGATGAGCATCCCATTCCCACCCCCACCCCCCCCCATTTTGTTATTAATCCATACATCAAAACTGACAAGTATAATGTACTAGTTTGATTTACAGAAAAAAAAACAAAGTTTGTGACATCCTTCAGTCACAGTATTTTGTAAATTAGTTGTAATTAAATAGTAAACAATGTAAATGTAATAAATAAAGGAAATCTTCTGAAGTTTACATTTAAACCAAGAATAGCTGCTTATTGCTCATCAGCCTGTGTAGTCACACTTACTCAAAATAAAAGGCACTTAAGCGGGGGACAGACTGCCCTGATCTGACTCACAGAGACAGCAAGGCAGTGAGAGTCAGGGTAAGACTGCCCATGCATCATTCATAAATAATAATGCTATTGATTGTGCAGGGCTAAAGCAACAAGCCAACAACTTGCCACAGCCCACGTGCAAATGCCCTGTGTACCCTGTACTGGGCCTGACTACAAATCAAAAAAGTTTAACTGTGGCTACACAAGCAAGCCAGGATTGTTTTTTCCAAATATAGAAAGTTGTGGGTGGAGTGTGGCTTTTGAAAAACAATTACAGCAAACAAGATGTTGATTTGTTTTAAAACAGCAAGTGTACACCTCAGTGCAGCTCAGTCAGACTTAAACTGGGAGGTGATGGCTTAGTGAAACTTATCTGACACAGTCAACATCTCCCCAAGAGTTTTCTGCTACTTTTCAATACTGTACTGTATAGCTGGACTAAAGGCATCATCTGCCTAGTTACTGAGCACACATGAGGATTTTTCCAATCTACAATGTGATTATTCCTGTGCTCCTTTTTGCTGCCATATGAGCCCATGATATTTGAATTGTCTTTCATGTGAGTACTATTGTTGTTGTTACATATTTTCAATGAGTCATTAAGGGGTTAATTCTCCTATAGGGAGATGTATGGATCAATCATGACAATGGAGATACATTTTTTGCCAGGATGCTCACGAGCGCCTAATTCTTGCTCTCCTATGAAAAAAGACTAACTTTTCTTGAGCTTTGGTTGGTCTGATGAAGGGGTGAATACCCCTGAAACATCACTTGTTTGTATATGGAAGAAATACTTTGGGGCATATTTATTAAGCTCCGAATGGAGCTTGATGCTCCGTGATTCTGGTGAGCCTGCAGGCTCGCCAGAAACAGCAGTTATGAAGCAGCGGTCACAAAGACCGCTGCTCCATAACCTGTCCGCCTGCTCTGAGCAGGCGGACAGACATCGCCGGAAATCAACCTGATCGAGTACGATTGGGTTGATTGACACCCCCCTGCTGGTGGCCGATTGGCCGCAAGTCTACAGGGGGCGGCGTTGCACCAGCAGCTCTTGTGAGCTGCTGGTGCAACTCTGAATACGGCGAGCGTATTGCTCGCCGTATTCAGCAAGGTCTGGCGGACCTGATCTGCACTGTCGGATCAGGTCCGCCAGACCTTGATAAATAGGGGCCATGGTATTCACTTTCTTAAAGTCCAGTGAGTGCTTGTGCTATAACTTTGATGCTGAACTTTCTATAGCACCCTGGCCAAATTGGAATTTATTGTCTGTGGGAGTGCACCTATCCAGTTGATTTTATATATACTGTATATATATATATATATATATATATATATATATATATATATATATATATATATATATATATATATATATATATATATATATATATACATACACATACACACACTAATAGTACACTCTAATATAATACATTATTATACAAATTTCCTTAAAGGGACATCAAACCCAAAAAAATTATTTTATGATTTAGGTAGAACATACAATTTTAAACAACTTTCTGATTTACTTCTATTGACCTCATTTTTTTCATTCTCTTTGTATGCTTTGTTGAATGAGTAGCAATACACTACTGGTTTCTAACTTAACACAAGGGTGAGCCAATGACAGTCGGTATATATATATGCAGCCACCAATCAGCAGCTAGAACCTAGGTTCTTAGCTGCTCCTGAGCTTACCTAGATAAACCTTTCAGCAAAGGATAACAAGAGAAGAAAGCAAATTAAAAAATAGAAGTAAATTGGAAAGTTGTTTAAAATTGTATTCTCTATCCGAATCATGAAATAATTTTTTTGGGTTTCATGTCCCTTTAATCATCCCTTCACCTAGGGGTGCCATATTGCTTTAAGGGAGGACACTCATGAAAAATACATGTCAGGGGCTGTTACAGATAGTCTCTCATATGAAACAAGAACTTATTGCTAAGCTTAAAAAAGTTACAACAGAAACTCGCTTAAAACATGGTAAATGTAGATGTTGGTAAGTGTAGAATATTCACATATCTCTTTTTGTTATGGAAAAATAGTCTTGCTGGATAGACAGAGAGGCGTCTCAGTAACCTTGCAGACCGAATAAGGGGGTGACCATTGCCTTTCCAGGGGTGCATTTGCTTCATAAGGTTTTTTTGTGATGCCGTTATCCTTAATAGTGAAACCATTTATGTAGTTAGAAGTAAATAGTTAAAAGGCAGATGTGGTTTCTTTGATTACAATGGAGCTTAAAGGGACATGAACCCCAACATTTTTCTTTCATGATTCAGATAGAGAATACAATTTTAATCAACTTTCCAATTTACTTCTATTATTTAATTTGCTTCATTCTCTTGTTATTCTTTGCTAAAAGGTTTATCTATGAAAGCTCAGGAACAGAAGAGAACCTAGGTTCTAGCTGCTGATTGGTCTCTGCATATATATACCGATTGTCAGTGGCTCACTTATGTGTTCATATAGAAACCAGTAGTGCACTGCTGCTCCTTCAACAAATTATAACAAGAGAATAAAACAAATTAAATAATAGAAGTAAATTAGTTGTTTAAAATTGTATTCTCTATCTGAATCATGAATTGGGTTTCATGTCCCTTTTTGTGTTGCGGCTTTTAACGCAGAAAAAATTGCAATTTCAGCGTAAAAGCAGTAACACACTATTGGGAGTCATGACGGTATAACTATACTGCAAGCATTTTAGCCTGTAACACAACTTCAATCCCGCACTCAAAAAAATTACGCTTTTGCGTGGGATTTCCATAGCGCAAGCATTACAGTTTGTGCGGTGAGGTTAAAATGCTTGCATTACAGCCTATACCTACGCAATCCAAACCGCCATCTGAGACCAGTAGTTATGAGTTTTGTGTAACAAAAGTGTTTCACAAAACTCATAACTAAAGTGTTACAAAGTACACTAACACCCATAAACTACCTATTAACCCCTAAACCGCCACCTTCCCGCATCGCAAACACTATATTAGACCTATTAACCCCTAATCTGCCGCCCAAACAAATCGCCAACACTACTTAAATATATTAACCCCTATTCCCCCGCACCCCGACATCGCCGCCACTATAATAAAGTTATTAACCCCTATTCCGCTGCTCCCCAACATCGCCACCCCTAAATAAAGAACTATAAATTAACCTAACATACCTATTCTAATAAAATAAAAAAACTACCGATTATTAGATTATTAGATTAGGTGTTATTGTTTTTATTTTTGAAAATTTAGTTTATTTTTTTGTAATCTTCGTGTTTTTTATTTTTCGCGATTTTAGTGTTAATTATTTTTGGTAAACTTAGATTTTTTATATTTTTAACAGGATTTTTTTTTATTTTATTTGTAATTTAGATTTTTTAATTGTTTTCGTAGTGGTAGTTTTTTTAAAAATTGTAATTTAGATATTTTAATTGGTAGTTTTTTTTATTTTATTAGAATAGTTATGTTAGGTTAATTTATAGTTTAATGTTAGGCTTATTTAATTTCACAGGTAAGTTTTTATATATTTAAATAGAGATATATTGTAATTTTAATTTAAAGTTAGGGGTGTGTTAGGTTTAGGGGTTAATAGTTTAATTTAGTGTTTTGCGATGTTGGGGAGGTTTAGGGGTTAATAACTTTATTTAGTGGTGGCGATGTCAGGGAGCGGCAGAATAGGGGTTGATAACTTTATTTAGTGGCGGCGATGTTGGGGTGCGGGGTAATGGGGGTTAATAACTTTATTATAGTGGCGGTGATGTCGGAGTTTGGGGTAATAGGGGTTAATAACTTTACTTTAGTGCCAGCGATGTCGGAAGTGGCAGATTAGGGGTTACTAACTTGTTTTAGGTGTTGGCAATGTCGGGGGCGGCGGATTAGGGATGTTTAGACTTGGGGTTTATGTTAGGGTGTTAGGTTTAAATGTAACTTTTTGTTCTCCATAGACCTCAATGGGGTTGCGTTACGACGATTGCCATTCCGCACTTCAGGTGTTAGTTTTTTATTCTAACACTCTCTTCCCATTGATCTCTATATAGGGGAAAGTGTGCATGAGCACGTCAAAGCAGCCCTTGGTTTTTGTGTGGTATGGAGCTTAACGCCACCATATCGCACGCACAAGGAGGCTGTTTAGTAACTCGTAATGGCAGGGCTATGGAGGGTGAAACAACGCAACTTTTGTTGCGTTTCTTTTCGCACCCTGTTTAGCGCAAAACTCGTAATCTAGGTGAGAAGTAACAAGGGTCAGGTATAACTTTTTTTTGAGTTGCAATGTTGCAGTCATTTCCCCCTTAGATATTAGTTTTATGAAGGAGTTTATTGAATCTAGACCATAATGTATGCTCACAGCAGGAGAATTAATCTGAAAGCTATTTCACATGTTCACATATTAATAGCATTGTCAAGGGTTATGTTTAAGCCATTTCATTAAGATGCATATGCTCAGCCTTTCAGTTGCATAGTATTTTCCAATAGGTGTTATTCGTATGGCAAACACAAAGCTATTAAAGTGAATGCCAGTGTGTAGATGATTTGCAAAGTTATGGCAGAATATAGATGATTTATGCCAAGTGCATGTACCATACTGATTATTTGGTTGTCTACACTGCTATGTAAATATTTTATGCTGAAGCATGGGGCATGCTTATGACTTGTTAATATCCCAGGAGGACACATTGCCTAACTGGTACATCTGCTTTAGAATAACTGTGCACAGTGAATAGCATGCTAAAGGATATGCTTCTAAGGGTACTATGCTAGTTGATGCTGAGATGCTTCCTTTATGTGCTTTACCATTTCCATTACATATATCATTCTGATTAATTAATGAGTTAATTGCACAGTTTAGGCTCATCTTTAGCTGTATGTAGTTATAATTATAGGTTCTTAGGCATAAATACATACTTCATATTCTCTAGGAAGAAGGGGGTGCTACATAGTTTATCAAAGGTTATTTGCAATGTATTGAAAGGCATTGGGAAGGGAATAGGTTAAGGAATGGGTTACTGAAGCAGGTACTATGGTGGGAGGGGGGAGCAGCCATTTACCCAGGTGAGAAGGGGAGCGGCTGTTGCAGGTAACGGGCTAAATGGAAAAAGGGCGATAGACAGGAAGTTGGTAGAACTAACCTTTTTCTTTTTCTGTTTTAAATCAAGATGCCAAATGTTGTACTATGTCTTCAAGGAATATAATTTCTGGATGGGAAAGAAGGAAGATGTTAGTGATCAGGGAATAGAAAGAAACTGGAGTAGTGCAAGAATGAACTTGAAGAACATGAAAGGGGCAGTGGACATTTAAAGTGGTAGAGGAGTTGTCCATAAGATTTGAATCTTTTACATACTCCCTATGGTGCTGTCCCTTCTAAATCTTCCAGTTTCTATCCCTGGGATAATAACTTTGTTTCTCAAATGCTCTTTTCCACAGGAAGAGCTATCTGCATGTTTGTATGGTAGGGCATTCCTATGTCTTTTGGGTAAAAGTGAGGGCAGCTCAGAGCAAGTTAGGTACACAGATAGGTTCTAATAAAAAGCAGGCTAGTGTGAGGTGGATTGGGAAACTATTGATGAAGTTGAGGGAGTTAGTGCCTACAATTAAGGGAGCAAGGAAAAGGTGGCGGTTATAGAACTGAAGAAATAAATAAAAGAGGTATTCATATGGTTATGCGTGGTTTTGAAGAGAGAGTAGGAGTATCATGGTCATGTGTTATATCTAGGCTACAATGGTAAGGATGTGAAACATAGAGCGCAGGGTATAGCTGGAGGAAGAAACTAAACTAGGCAGCAGGTAAAAGTGATGAAAGAACTAGGAGAAGAAATAATACAGTTAGAAGAAAGGAGTTATTCAGAAAAGATGGGATGCATCTATCAGACAAAGGGAACAACGTGTTTTCGGAGGACATGAGGAGCAGAATAAAGCACTTGATGCAGGTAAGTTAAGGTCACAATTGTGTTATGACACAAATGGGGCTCTCTTTTGCTGGAGGTGAATTTGTGGCTTGGAACATAGGTACAGCAGTTTGGGAGGCTGTGACAGAGGATCCTGTGCCATACAGGGGTAAGCAGTGGTGGTCTTCTGGTCAAACTAAGATGCCCTCCTATAACACAGGTTCTCTTTTGGTCCTTACTTGTATGCTGCACCACAGGCAATGTATGGTCTTTCCACCTGAGACATGAGCCTCAATTCAGTTGATAATTAGGTTTAATGTGGTTTTGAGTCGCAATTTGATGTACATGTTGACTTCACGATTTAGATAATTGCATGGGGTTGCACCAATTCTGCCATAAAGGCAATGGTTTAGCGAATATTTTAATAAACATAAATTTTCCAATTCTGTCTTGTATCTGTGTATTGTCTTGAAGAAATTGTGAAATGGGAGTTTGATGGCTATGGGTTAAATAAAATATGGGCTTACATATTATTTAAATGGTATTGGTGGGCAGTGGAGGCAGCTACCAGACTCTAATCCCTTAACACTCACAGCTTTTAAAATAACTCACAGAAGGGTAATCGAAAATTGCACAACACAAAACCAATGGTATTTATTTTCACAAATCATACATTAAAAAGATTGCACTTCTCATAAATAAAATATTTGCACTTTCCTCCTTAAATTGGAATAATTTCCAATCTTTCTATTTTTTTCTGATGTTGGAATGGCCTTTGTTTTTTCAGTTATCAAAGTGACTACAATCTTTCAGAGTTAAACATAGCTAAGATTGTTGTCACACATGATATTGATCGGCACTAGGAACTGCTAATAAAAGGATGCTAATCACTGAAATCCCAAATGGGTAAAATGGGTTAATGGAGTCCATGGGGCCATTTATCAAGGGCTGAATTTCCCCTGATGCCCCTATGTCGGCGCAAGCCTTTAGGCTCACCAGAAACAGCAGTTATGAAACAGCAGTCTTAAAACCGCTTCTCCTTAACTGGTCTGCTGCCTCTGAGGCTGAGGACATCAATCCGCCTGATTGCATACGATCAGGTTGATTGGCACCCCCTATTAGCTGCTGATTGGCCGCAATGTTAAATGCTGACAGCGTATCATGTCCGCCAGACATTGATAAATCAGTCCCCATGTCGATGTTTTGTAATTGGATAAAGTGGTCTTTATGATAAATGTTAAAGAATATGAATGCCATTTGTATATGGACATCATGGGTATGCTGGGCATGTTTAGAATCCCAATAATGCTCTCTCTCAATGTTGGGGTCAAAATTTCCATTTTGATGCATTTCCTTGTCTATTAAATACATATAGAAATTTAAATGTTTGTCCTACCCACTACTGAGAGGCTATATGGTGTATATAAGTTTTATGAATCTACATCTATCTACATATATTTATATAGACATCTAAAATGGCATCTGGAACTATTTCAGAGTGTATTGCACATGCACAAGATAATATAATTATTCCAAATAATCTTGAAATATTGTCAAACATGTAGAAAAGTCCAGTTTATTAACACTCTTTGTGCATTGAATTTGATGTGTGCATTTTGATGCCAAAATAAAGTGCAAACCCTTTGTCTCCAAAGACATTGCTCTCCATGCATTGTTTGTGCAATTTTCCCGGTTTCTGTTCAAATCCAATCCAAACTTTTTTCTATTATAGAAATGGTGTTATCTTTTGGATTGTAAAAACACGGATCTCTGGCTAAAAAAACACAATGAACAGAATTAGAAAGATTGGAATCAAACCATAGCAAGATAATTGTATTCTCATATTCTGCATTGTACTGACATTTATGTTTCATATGACAATTATATATCATACTGTTTCTTGCACTGCACACATTTGTGAATATACTATTAAGGACACAGTGACTGAATAGTGGCTCATTTTATACAATATTTACATTCACTGTAGAGGACCTTTTAGTCTCTGAATAATCTACTATGTTTGTACTTATTCCTGTATGTTTACTTAATATTTAGATTGCATAATTAGTGTGCGTTATCTTCATCTTCGATAGGACAAGGTGTATAATGTGTATGGTACCTGTTGCTTTGACAGTATAGCACTATTGTTCTCTGTATTGCACTCAGCAAATCTATGGTTTATTCTTTCCACAAGGTTTTATAATGTCATAGTATATGTGATTAGAAATGTGACAAAATGTATTGAACTCCTGCTTCAAAGACCTACTCCCCAAATTCCCGACAATAAAATTCCCCACATTTTGAGTGATTTCCCACTAGGGGGGATATTTATCAAAGGTCTGGCGGACCTGATCCGACAGTGCGGATCAGGTCCGCAAGACCTCGCTGAATGCGGAGAGCAATACGCTCTCCGTATTCAGCATTGCACCAGCGGCCGCCAGCAGGGAGGTGTCAATCAACCGATCATACTCGGTCGGGTTGATTTTCGGCGATGTATGTCCGCCTGCTGAGAGCAGGCAGACAGGGTTATGAAAGAACGGTCTTTAGACTCGCCAGAAACACGGGCCCACAAGCTCCATTCGGAGCTTGATAAATGGGCCTCTAGATGTCTTCAGCTTTGCCGCAATATTCCACTAAACAATATTATAATTTTATATTTATCTCTTAAATAAATATACCTAAGAAAATAGCACAATGATTAGGTCAGTTGTACAGTATGACCTGTTGATGCATAGCTACTGTAATGGCATCTAATGGCATCCATTATTTTTCAACACTCATTTCCTTTTGGTGGTATCACCATTACCTTGTGTATCAGGATCTTTGACTTTGGGATGTTCTCCTTAACTGGAACATTACAATTTGAATTAAAAAGATAAAAAGATAGGGGACGGTCACCTATAATGTAGAAGCAAAAATAAATATCAGATCATATAAAAACAACATATCAGAAAATGGTAAAACAATTGAAAGTCCATTACAATCACCAAAAATCACCTAAATGAGTCCAAAGGGCACCACTTCTTGCAAGGTCTTAGCACACCACACAATGCTAAAATATAACAATAAAAAGAAGGTGCTTATCTTTTACAATTTACAGGGACAGTCTACACTAAAAGTTATTGTTTAAAAAGATAGATAGATAACACCTTTACTATCCATTCCCCAACTTTCCACAACCAACATTGTTATATTAATCCCCACCCCAATCCCTTTCCAAACAGCTCTCTTCCCTACCCCCCCCCCCCCCTTCCAATGGACTCCACCATCTTAAATACTGGCAGACAGTCTGCAGTTTAGGGTATTTTTTCACTGTAGGGGTCTCTCATCAACCCTCCCACTATACAGAACAGATAATATCAGTTAGAAGAGTGGTCACAGGTTTACTTGCAATATTAAACATTCTCTTTCTGGACTGGCTACAGCCAAAGCATACTGTACCTAACGTACTGTACCTAACATTCCCATTTCAGGCCCTTGGTCCCCAATGTCTTCATGTGATTTAGCTATGCTACAACACTACTTTATGTATTTTCACAATAAATCGGGAGAGAAAAACTGGTTTACAATTAACAATAAATACATTTGTTCTTGCTCAGAGTGACAGTAAAGGCTCACACTATAAATGCATAAATGCCTTACTCCTTCATCCTTCATTTTCTACATTTTTTTATGATCTGCTTCTCTCCTAGTCTTTATTAAATGTAAAAAAATTGAGGGGTAAGGGGAGGAGCCAACTGTTTATATAGTCTTTGTCTTTAAAATGGTGCAGGTATGTTATTTACAAATCTTTAGAGTATACTACATAATTTGCTTTCACTCAAAATCTGCATAAATGAATCAATTATTAAAGGGACACTAAACCCAATTTTTTATTTCATTATTCAGATAGAGCAGGCAATTTTAAGCAACTTTCTAATTTACTCTTATTATCAAATTGTCTTCATTTTCTTGGTATCTTTATTTGAATATCAAGAATGTAAGTTTAGATGCCGGCCCATTTTTGGTGAACAACCTGGGTTGTTCTTGCTGATTGGTGCATAAATTCACCCACCAATAAACAAGTGCTGTGCAGGGTTCAAAATAAAAAAATAGCTGATGCCTTATTTTTTAAATAAAGATAGCAAGAGACCGAAGAAAAATTTATAATAGGAGTAAATTAGAAAGTTGCTTAAAATGCCATGCTCTATCTGAATCACAAAAGAATAAATTTGGGTTCAGTGTCCCTTTAAGTATAAATTCTACTTTCTAAGGATTTATCACACGATTATTTGACTAAAGTGCAGCACAATATAGGAAGGAGACTGTGTTTGTACTTAAAATGGGACTCTAATTTTTAATGATGTTGAATAAATGTAGAGAAGGCTGGATAGCCAGTAGGATTGTGGATACTCAAAGGCCATATAAATATTATACATATAGGTTTTGAATTATCATTTATTAATAAACTCAAATTTTGAATAAAGAACGGTGGTTTAAATAATATATATGCTAACACAATAAACACACATTTAAAATTGGTTACAACACACCACACAACATTTAAAATTGATGGTTGTTGAATTTGGAAATTAATCATATCTATTAGCATAGAGACAGTAAATTAATATATTAAACTCAAAATGTCCATATTTATTTAAAAAGTAATATGGATTTAGATGATTTTGAGCTATTATTTAATACACTTTTCCTAAACTATCTATACATTTTAAATGACAGGAATAACACATTTCTATAACTATTTTTTTTATGAACAATAATACTTTTCCAGGTGTCAAAAAGACTAAATAAAACATCAAACAAACAACTGTCAGGGTCCTTAATAAGTCATTACATATAGCACAGAAAAAAAGTTGGGCATATGAAATGTGGGCTTTTATGAGTGATAGGTTATCCAGCATTGCATTAATATTAGTGCTAGAACCATCAATAAATAAACGCTAAAGTGGTCCAGTTCTGCATCTTGATGTTGATCAGGACTTTTCATTCAAGAAATGACTCCCATGTAGACAATAGAATAAGTAAAATCTCATCTCTGTCCTTCTTAGTTTTTTTTTTACTTTTAATCCTTCAAGATTAGCTCCCTTTACTGGAATTTACAATGTCTTATGTATTATCTACTTCTCCCAGACTAATATAATGAATTCAATTTTTTTACCACATTCTTTCTTATCCAATTAAACACCATAATGACTCTTCATTTATTGCTAATCAAAGATCCTTTCTTATAGTCATTCCTTAACCTACTCTGTCAGAGCATTCTCATCTCTGTAAGTGAAACCCAACAGTTATGATGAAAGTGAAATAATTCAGTATCCTCCTTACACTAAAATCACCATCCCTGATATAGGTAAAATACAAAATGACTACTCAGTATCTAGTGTAAAATGGCTGCCACATTTTCCTAAGCATCCCAATATTTAATCTTTGTAAAATAACAAGAAGAGACTCAACCATGGGCTCCAATTGTGAAGGTACGGATGCAGCTTTGGGGCTCTCTTCCACCTTCAAGGATCAAGAAGTTAAAGGCACAGTAAAGTCCAAAATAACCTTTCATGATTCAGATAGGGCATGTCATTTTAAAGAACTTTCCAATTTACTTTTATCACCAATTTTGCTTTGTTCTGTTGGTATTCTTAGTTGAAAATTAAACCTAGGTAGGCTCATATGCTAATTTCATAGCCGTTGGAGGCCGCCTCTTATCTGAATGCATTTTGAAAGTTTTTCACCGCTAGAGGGAATTAGTTCATATAGACAACATTGTGGAGTTACCTTGGAGCCAGCACTGATTGGCTAAAATGCAAGTCTGTCAAAAGAACTGAAATAAGGGGGCAGAGGCTTAGATACAAGGTAATCACAGAGGTAAAAAGTATATTAATATAACTGTGCTAGTTATGCAAAACTAGAGAATGGGTAATAAAGGGAATATCTATCTTTTAAAACAATAACAATTCTGGTTAGACTGTCCCTTTAAATCATCCTGATCAGCTCATCCTGCTCTTGCGCAATTGGTTGTGCTTGAGCAGGGGGCGCGGCTCTACAACTAATTACTTGTGTAATGTTAAATGCAGGTTGCTCAGTGCTATGCTGGGTGGGCCAGGTTCCTAGAGACTTTTAATAATAGGGACCCATTATGAGGATTACATTAAAAGTCCTGTTAAAGCCTTTCATTGTAACAGTTTCTTAAACATAGTACAAGCAGTTAAATTGCTTAGGATATTTACTTACTCTGGTATTTTCTGTATCTGAATCTTCTGTTTATACATCTACTTTACTATAACCTTTACTTTGGTTAAATGTAAAAACTGCATTCTGGGAGTTTCTGGGAGATGGAAATTGAGTCAGCAAAAGCAAATCAGCATAACACCAGTGTAGTTGCACAACTATCATATGACTATTAGAAAAGGATTGTTCTGTACCAAAATACCTATATAGATTTTTCTCTCCCTGTGTTATTATATAGTGATATGACATTTAAAAATCAAACATGAGATTTCCATTAACATTCAAAGAATTACAGTTTCAATGTGTAAAATACAGTTCCAAATTCAGTTTTTTTTTTATTTTAACTTTAAGAAAATAATTTTACAAATATTTTGAATAGATTCTTCAAATACCTGTCATTAGAGGAACAATATAGTAAAATACACATTTTCAGTTTTTTTCCCTGACAATTATCTCAGCAGGGAAATTCTCTATTAGAATTTTTGTTTTAAAGTAATTTTACATTTCTCAGGATATCTTATTGAGTCTTTTGTGTTTTCTTATAATTTGTTAGCAATTAAAGACTCTAATGACATTTGTAAACCTTTAACCTCAGTCAGTAATCAGCATATGGCAGTGCTGAAGTCACTACTTTTAGCCAAAAATTTTCCACAGTATTTCAAAGCCGTCAGGTCAGAGAAACTGGTTTATACAGGAATCAAAAAAGGGAGCTGCATAACAATTCAACAAAACAATTTAAAGGGACATTAAACACTTTAAAGGGACATGAAACCCCAAAATTTTCTTTCATGATTCAGACAGAGAATACATTTTTTTTAAAAAATATTTAGATTTTTTTTATTGAGGTTTTTATAGATTACATTCGAACAAATAATACAAATTTACAATCTTTCGCAAAGACAAAATAGAATCAAGACGTTCCCAAGTTAGACCACTACTGCTCTTGCATATCTCTGCGATACCTATGAGGTAACATGTTAGTTAAAGGGACAGTCAAGTCCAAAAAAAACTTTCATTTTTCAAATAGGGCATGTAATTTATTGATGATATGATATTTATTATTGATAATTTGAGCTGTGACCATTTTACTTTTGCTAATTTCTTGTATTATCTTAAAGGGACAGTCAAGTCCAAAAAAAAACTTTCATTTTTCAAATAGGGCATGTAATTTGAAACAACTTTCCAATTTACTTTTATCAACAATTTTGCTTTGTTCTCTTGGTATTCTAGTTGAAAGCAAACCTAGGGAGGCGCATATGATAATTTCTAAGCCCTTGAAGGCCGCCTCTATTTTATTTACTTTTCACAGCAGGGGAGAGCAAGCTCATGTAGGCCATACATCACGCCTGTGGCTAGTGGCAGACACTGCACTAATTGGCTAAAATGCAAGTCAATAGATAATAACTAAAAGTCATGTGATTAGGGGCGGTCAGAAGATGCTTAGATACAAGTTAGTCACAGAAGTAAAAAGTGTATTAATATAAGTGTTGGTTTTGCAAAACTGGGGAATGGGTAATAAAGGGATTATCTATCTTTTTAAACAACAAAAATTCTGGTGTTGACTGTCCCTTTAATAAAACTAAAAAGTCTGAAGACAAAAGCTAGGTTACAGCAGATAGTCATGAGTGCATATACACCATCAGCACTTCCTTAATCTCAGGGGGATGACAAAGAACACAAGTTTACTGTGGGAGAAACAAATAGAGCATCCATGTCAACATTTTAAGAAAACATAAGGAGTAACAGCCTTGATAACATTGAAATAGTCCAAAATGGGGGAAATAATATTGAATAAGCCTATCTGAAACCTCATTTTTCTTATAAAGTAATAGCTATGTGGCAACTACTGGGCTGGTCTCTCTTGGCCAAATACCTCTTTAATATGATGTCTTATGGTAGTTGCATGGAGGCCACTTGATATTGTTGGTATATAGTTTTAGAATGACACCTGGTGAAAACATCTGAATAATACTATTGTATTTTATATTATATTTATATATATATTTATTTATAGGGAACTATCTTATAAATCTTAAATAACAGCCTGAACATGGTGTGTTACGCAGTATAGGTGTGACTATAGAAGCATTAGTATTATACTGTATAGGGCAAGAGAGAAAGTCTACCCAGTAAGCAGGCATATATATAAAAAACGTGTCAGCTGCAGCTCTGGATCAATATGTTCAAGTCTGAAGATATTATGTTAAAGGGACATTAAACACTAAATACATGCTAGATAGAATGATGCATTCAAAGAAAAGATTAGTCCATGACTAACATGTAGATGTATTTTTTAAAGTTTCATTAGTTGTTTAAAAAGTGACAAAATAAGTGTAACGTTTTAGTGTCTATAAAACAATGGGAGCTGCCATGTTGTAACTTGTGTTACCTTCTCTGCTGTGGCCAATTAGAGACAGTTATAAATAGGTCACTAGAGTGTGCAGCCAATGGCTGTGTGGAATATAACAGTGTCCCGCACTTCCATTTCTAACAGGAACTGAAAAGCTCACAATTTCAGAATGGAATTACAGGCAAAGATGACAAATTAAATAATGAAAGTATATTGCAGAGCTGTTTTATTATATACAATTTATCATTTTATATTACCATCTCAAAGTGTTTAATGTCCCTTTAATACAGAAGTCGGCATACTTCATATACTAAAGATGAGTTTCTACAGACCACCACTTCCTATTGTATCTTTAAATTAAGGCCTGAGGGCCTGCCACCTCAGCCGCAGGTAGCATATTGCCCCCTAGCCACAGTTATTAATATATCCCATTGTGATCTAATTTAACAAGATATATTGGTTCTTATGGTGTACTCCAGTGGTCAGTAATGAGCGCATATGCAGTACGAATTATGAAGTACCCAGTGTAGATTGTAAATAGCATACAATACCATCTATTAGTGCATCGATGTTCTGTAACCATATATATTAAATTTGTCAGGGAGCAACTCTACATTGGTTTCACAGAACCAGTACACAGCACTGCGTATGAACTAAAATAACATAAAACAACATGAATGATCCACAAGGAGATGCATAAGCACTCTAGATACTCCACAGCCCCCAGGGATCAATTTGAAACAGAATTGTAGGGGAGATATACATAAACCCCTTAGTAACAATACAATCAATAACCGCAACATTTTATCCCTGCTAATAGCCCCGGATGTAATAAAGGCAGAGGCTAAATTTTCTATTTAGCCAGAATAGTAAATCCCATATATATAACATTAAATGTAAATAAGACATAAGCTGGTTCTTGGAGACCTGATAGGTTAAACAACTTCAACTTGCCCAATAACTGCAACAGTGAACATATTGCCCCCGACCCCACATAAGCAATTATCAAGAATAAAAGTGAGTCCATCGTACATAAAAGTATTACAATCAGTCAGCAAAAGTGGCGTGGGTCATTACAGGGCCCCTTATCCTATACCTGTGTCCCTTGCTGCTACTGCGTTCTTAAAAGTTAAAGGGAACCCACTGGGGTCCCAATTTGCCTGTAGTGGAACAGGGCATTGAAAGTTATAAGAGGGCAAAAACTTTAAAGAGGAGCTCAATATTTGCACCTGCAAAACTCCAAGCCGTTGACTACAGTCCCCAAACAAAGCCTTTGTGTGCGCAGGTTTTCCATTCTGCAGGGGCGCTACAAATATTGGCCGGGTATCTGACCTGTCTATAGCCATGAATCCGGAGCCATCCAGGGGGGCGATCCTCATACTAGGTGTAACCATGTCCGCTGCTCTCATCCCGGTCCTTTGTAGAACCCGGGTATTTGGCAAATCTGGCTCACTTGTCTTGTCCCAGGTCGTTGCGGACTGTACACCCCAGTGATCTAAGACCGGCCGGGAGTTCTCATGTGCAGAGCAAGGGGTCTCTGTAATCTCGGTGGAGCAAAGGGCTGCACTGCTGATCGCTTCTGCCATTTTAGGAGTGCTAGACATCTCGGTTTCGCCTGCGGGATGTGCTGCAGGATGTGAAGTGGAGAATATTCTATGCAAGTTTGCTATTAAGCTTCGTTAGGAGTCCTCCAGTAACTGAACTATCTCACTTTCCCATCTTTCGACAGCCTCCATTTTGACGGTCAGTCTCAAATGTATCCACACCAAAAAGCTTTAGAAGTAAGGCTGATTTATCGGTATAGATAGTTCCCTTCTGTAAAATAGACAGCCTGCTCACGGCTGTAATACTCCGCGGTTAGGCTGGGGGGGTGCTGAAAGCCACGTTATGTCCGCCGCCAAGGGCCTCAGCGGTCCAGTTCAAGAGCCTGCAATCATATAAACACCATTGGGCATATTATTTGAATCTTCCAATCTCGTAGCATGTATAGGTAATAGTTTTGTATCTGGATGGTTTGGTGTTGTGAAGATAATCGGCGAATTGTCTTTATCATGTCAGGGGCTCCTGAAATTGCGACCTTCCATGGCCGCCGCCTAGACACGCCCCCCAGAGAATACATTTTTAAACAACTTTCAAATGTACTTCTATTATTTATTTTGCTTCCTTCTTTTGTTATCCTTTGCTGAAATGTTTATCTGGGGAAGCTCAGGAGCAGCAAAGAACCTAGGTGCTGATTGGTGGCTGCATATATATATACCAATTGTTATTGACTCACCCATGTGTTCAGTTAGAAACCAGTAGTGCATTGCTGCTCCTTCAACAAATGATACCAAGAGAATGAAACAAATTAGATAATAGAAGTAAATTAAAAAGTTGTTTAAAATGTTATTCTCTATCTGAATCATAAAAGAACATTTTTAGGTTTTATGACCCTTGAAGATGGCGACCCTAAGTTACAACATGGCAACTCCCATTGTTTTATAGACACTAAAACGTTACACTTATTTTGACAATATCTATGGCCAGATTACAAGTGGAGCGCTAATTTATTGTGCCCGTAAATGGGCAAATTCACCCTTTTACGAACGGACAATAAATAACCAGCCATTACAAGTGGCTGGCTAATGCTACCTAGAGCTACGTAGCATCTTTAATTTTTTTTAAAAATAACTGCACAAAGCAGTTTTTAGGGGTTAAAGTGAGCGGGTGTGGGGTGTTAGAAAAAAAAGTGCCTTTACATTGTGGTCTATGGGATGCTTATATACATATATATTTATGTGTTACTATGTGTATATACACATATAAACACATAAATATATAAGTATATATACATATATAGTTTAAATATGCTGCCCAACGCTGCACAACTTACCCCCTTCACTGTACTAGGTTCTGTGCAGTGTCTATCAGTATCAGAACAAGTCTCCCATCGAAGCTTACTATTAAAGCACGTTCTCATAAAAGAGGTTGCGTTTGCATTGCACTTCACTTGTAATAGCAGCGCAGATTTACGTTTGCCGGTATTACCGAGTAGATTGCAAATATTGCGCTCATGAAAAGCTCACTTTTGCGCTCCACTCGTAATCTAGCCCTTAGCGTTTAATGTCCCTTTAAATGAAAGAGAACTTATTATTATAAAACTAAGGTAAGTAATAGACTATGTACCTGAGTTATCATTCAAATCATTTCATTATATGTAGTTTAAACCTTAATCAGCCGTTGTAAGCGAACCTTAATTCCAAAAGGCATGTGACAAAAAAAATCTTTGAAATGAAAACCTCCTTCCTCCAAGATGCAAGCAAAACTGGAAAATAAGGGTACCACTTTATCCAGAAATAACAAAAAGGTGTGAAATTGTACAAAGAGCGAAGGAGGACAGGCGATGAGATCCAACGTATCATTAAGTAAGTACTAAAACAAGAAATTGTTCTGCTTTTTAACATCTGTTTGACAGTGTAAATTGCTGGTAAAGTGCTATGAAACCCTAAAATTTTCTTTTTGTGATTCCGACAAAGCATAGAATTTAAAAAAAAAGTTCTGATTTACTTATATGATCAAATTTTCTTTGTTCCCATGGCAATAGAGATACCTAGGTAGGTGTCTGGGGCACTACAAGGTAGTGCTGCCATCTCTTGCAAATGGATAACATTCTGGCAAAACGACAGCCATACAGTGTTCCAGACACATGCTTGCTCCTGAGTTTATGCAGTAGATTTAATAAGCAGCGAATGCTGCTTTCTACCCGTTTATGGCTCATTGGAAACATAACTTAAGAAGCAGCGGTCGCTATAACGCTGCTCCTTAACTTGTTTGTATTGGTATGACACAAAAAAGTGGAGAAAAAAAAGTCAAATCTGACACATTCCACGCAAAACTCCAAAAATGGACTGAACAAAATTATTGGCACCTTCTTAAAATTTGTAATTAAACTTACCTGTATTAAATATCAAGTGCTAACAATATAGAACTCACAACGGCAACCAGTTAAAATGGTGAAAAATTGACTCAACCTCTCTGTTGTTTGTCTCTGTGCCACACTGAGCATGGAGAAGAGGAAGAGCAGCAAAGAATGGTCTGAGGATTTGAGAACAAAAATTGGGGAAAAGCATGGATAATCTCAAGGTTACAAGTCCATCTCCAGTAATCTTATTGTCCCTGTGTCCACTGTGCACAACAATGTCAAGAAATTTACAGCCCATGGCACTTTAGCTAATCTCACTTTACGTGGACGAAAGAGAAAAATTGATCAAAGTTTGCAACGAAAGATTCTTCGAATGGTGGATAAAGAACCTTGATGAACTTCCAGACAAATTCAAGCTGACCTTCAGGTCCAAGGTACAAATGAGTCAGCTCGCACTATACGTCGCCATCTGAATGAAAAGGAACGCTATGGTATGAGAGACAGAAGGACCCCACTGCTGACAGAAACATAATAAAAACAGATTGGAGTTTGCCAAAACTTACCTGAGGAAGCCAAAATCCTTTTGTGAAAATGTGTTGTGGACAGACAAAACAAAATTACAGCTTTTTAGTAAAGCCCATCATTCTACTGTCAAAAACAGAAATGAGTCTTATAAAGAAAAGAATACAGTCCCTACAGTAAAACATGGTGGTGGTTAATTGATGTTTTGGGGTTGCTTTGCTTCTTCAGGCACTGGATGTCTTGACTGTGTGCATGGAATTAGGAAATCTGAAGACTACCAAAGAATTCTGTGGTGCAATGTAGGGCCCAGTGTCAGAAAGTTGGGTCTCCGTCAGAGTTCATGGGTCTTACAGCAGGACAATGACCCAAAGCACACATCAAAAAGCCCCCAGAAATGGTTTTGTCATGTATCTGTGTTATCCCTTTAAGACTCACCTGAGAGTCTATATAAGGCCCTCCCTCTTCCTGATTCAGGGCTGAGTATTTTGACTAAAAGGTGCATTAACCTAGCTCTTGATTAACTTAGTCAAATAGTTTAGATTCTAAACAAAGCAAATAAGAAACTTCTGCTTTCAAACTTGGATTCCTGCCAAGTACCTTGCTACAAAGTTTCTATCAGTTCGTATTCATTCAAGTCTTCAACTTTGTAACTAACCTTACAGCCACACTCTGAGGGAGACGCTGTAACACTCTAACAGTCTCCACAGCTGCCAATCAGCTCAACTTAATTACAGCTCACGCTGCAAAGTTTGCACGCCGCAAACTTTCTCAGCAAACTACCAGGAGCCTGTTCAACACAGCGCACCAGTCTGGGACTCCGGATTCCAGTCACCCGACTCAGGGACCAAACGGATCACCCGCCTGCACCTGGCTGTGCTAAACTGACACCGGTAAGCCTCTCTATGCCTTGTGATCACTTTGGCAGATACCGGTCACTATTGACACACACAGCCTCCACAGTTTCAAGCGCTTAAGGGCAAACTGCATATTGTACTAATTGCGCTAGAGCTCACCCCTAAAAAACTTTACCTAAAACCCCTACTGAATAAAACAACTATTATTATCACATACATGGCGCAACTAATACATCTCAACAACTGAATGTGGATTAACAACAGAATTCATTGTATGTTTATAAACCCAATGGAACTCCACAATTGCTTTAGCAAACTATTCTAAGAATACAATCCTCTCTTATAGATTTCAATGTGATTGGGAAGAGTATAATAATACTACAGTATTAACTATATATTATATTAAGAACTAGAGTAGACTAGGCTCATATTAGCTCACACACCATATATCACTATATACACCTTCTATGCCTCCTCTATTCTAAGCCTACTCTTTGCTCCAAATCTCTGACTGTTTACAGTCCCCTCAGTCTATGAGCAAATCTAGACTCTAAATACATCTAGAGTCACAGGTTGGTGTGAGACTGAGTGGGAATAGGCTGCATGCATTCTTTTATGATATATCAATACAGCATTGACACAGTATCCTTACAGGTTTAAGACAAAGCGCTGGAGAGTACTGAACTGGCCAGCAATGAGTCCAGATCTCAATCCCATAGAGCACCTGTGGAGAGATCTCAAAACAGCAGTTGGGAAAAGAAACTCTTCCAATCTGAGAGACCTGGAGCAGTTGGCAAAAGAAGAGTGGTCTAAAATTCCAGTAGAGAGGTGTAAGAAACTCATTGATGGTTATAGGAAGTGATTGTGTGCTACTAAATATTAAAATGAGGGTACCAATAATGTTGTCCAGTCCATTTTTTGAGTTTTGCTTGGAATGTGTCAGATTTGACTTTTTTCCTCCACTTTTTTGTGTCATACCAATACAAACAAAATAAATAAACTTGAGAATGCCTAAACATTTGTGATTGCAACAATTTTCTGGGTGAAGTGGTGCATTATCTGTCAGAAATGCAGGGGTGCCAATATTTTTGGCCATGACTGTATATGTCTATATGTGTGTACATATATATGTATGTGTTTATATGTGTATATATGTCTGTCTATACATATATACACATATAAATACAATTAATACATATGTACACATATAGACATATGTATTTATACATACATATACATCTTTAGCAATGCATCTGTATGTATCTCTTTGTTAAAGTACTTTTTGCATCTTTTTTTTTAACACCTAATATCTCAAATCTTTAAGCCCTTATAACTTTTGTGCAATATTTTTAAAAAATATTTTTTATTAGACAGTGTTAAAATAAGTGTAAGTATAATTTGTAATGTATTTTTAAAGTGTTTTGTGCAACTTTTTTGTTTCGGAAAACAGTTAACCACAGCTTTGAGACAGTGGTAAGGGTTGTAAGCTAACTTGTAATAGCGCAATTAAAAAGGCTTGCAAAAAGGCAATATTTCTTGCACAAAATCATTTGTGCCTCACTTGGAATCTAGCCCTCTCATGATTCTAAAAGAACATACAATTTATTTTAAGCAAGCTTCCAATTTACTCATATATTCAAAATTGTTACATTCTCTTGGTATCCTTTGTTGAAGGAGCAGCAACAAACTACTGGGAGCTAGATGTCTACATCGAGTTAGACAATGAAAAAGTTCATATATGTGCAGTCACCAATCAGGAGCTGTTGCCCTTGAGCATACCTAGTTATCTTTTTTTTATTAAAGGATACCAAAAGAACAAAGCAACAGTTATAATAGAAGTAATTAAACAACTTTCCAAAGTATTTGCACATATATTGTCTAATGTCATGTGAATTTGTTACTCTCATCTATTAGCTAAGATATCTTGGTGGATGAAAATTATTGTAGCTATTTGTTTCTTTGTGACATATAAAAGTAATTTAGATTTCTTGGTTGATCATACACATGTGAAATGTGTTGACAAATAAGCTCACTTTGAAAATAATCTTTCCTAAAGATTTGTGCTTTGACAAACTTTAACCCTTCATTATATCTGTCCATTTTTTAAATTTTTCACCATCTATTTTCAGGTAACATTTTTTTCACTAGTGTGAAAAATATTTGTGTTAATATGTGTATATACACAGGGCCGGATTTGGCCGCCGGGATACCGGATTGGGCTGGCAGAGGCTTGGCTGGGGGGGCGTGTCGGCTATTTCCGTAGCCGCATCTCTGCTTACGCCCATCACCTCCTTACAAATCCGCCGATATCCCTCAGCATACAGCGGCCGTGAGACTGAGCATTAACTTAAGTCTTACGGTCGCTGCATGTTTTAGAGACTGGCAATGACAAGTGCTGGCAGGCTCAGGGCTGGCTGCGGCCACTGCTATGACTTATTAATCTGGGCCCGGCTGCACTCATGTGATGATGACGCTGCAATCATCTCCCACTCGGCGCTCCCTGACTCATCAGTTCCTGCTCCCCAACCAGAGTCCCTGCAGCAGCTACATACACGCCACGCGGGAAGAGTGAGAGCAGAGAGGGAAGCAGTGGGGAATGAGCTGAGGCAACTTGGCAAGAAGCAGCAGCAAGGAGAAGTCTGGTGCCGGTGGTCACGCGGTCGCAGTGTATCTGGTGAGCAAAAACATCACATTTACCAGTGTGATGTAATTTTTTTGCTCAGTCACTAAAATGTGAATGTGAATGGAATTGGGATGATGGATCACGGATCCTTAAAACACTGCCTTAATGTATGCACTCTATGCAGCCATAGCCATAATGAGCCAGGCATGCACACAATGGTATGACGTATGTGTGACTTCCCCTATCTATATTGTTCTTGGAAAATAACTAATAATGCCACACTAGACATATTGCAGACTATGGTTTAGATTGCCTCATTTGCATTTTACTCCACCAGCTCTGATTTATTGCTTAGCCTTGTATACTGCCAAGATGCTATCTACTGGTGAGTTCTCTTCTGACAAACAATCATGCCATGTCCCAATGTAATGAGCAATATCCTAATATTTCACACAGCAGCATGTTCTTGGTTTGTCTGATGAGTTTTATTCACTAGTCACTTGTCTTTCCACTTGTTTCAGAGCAGCCCATGTCAATAATACAAATGTTAGAACAAGTTCTTAAAAAAATGCTCCTGATATTGGAAAAAAGGAGGGATAAGGGCGGATTTGTAAGGAGGTCATGGGCGGTGATTTAAACAGTGGTGCGGCTACAGAAATAGCCAAGCGGCGGGGCATAGTTGGCTGGGCTGGAGGGGGGGGCTGGGCTGGAGAGGGCGTGGCTGGGCTGGTCTATACAAATTTCCAGGACCGTTCTGATTTCCCAGTCCGGCCCTGTATATACACTCTGGTGAGCACAATGCTTCCTCACAATGCGAACACAAGCTATTGCATGCCAGCGATATTTAGCACTCCACTTGTAATCTAGCCCTTAATATATTAAAGTATGTATTCATGATAAATAACTATTAAAGAAAACTGTTTACTATCGAATGGGATCTGAATCTGTTACTCTCATTTTAGTAATCAGCTACTCTATAAGCTAGGTACATGAGAATTATTGTAGTCACTATCTGTTTCATTATGACATCTAACAATAATTTAGATACTTGGTTTATTATAGACACAATTGAAATGTGCTAACAAATAAGCTAACTTTGCAAATAATGTTTCCCAAGGATTTATTTGTGCTTTAAAAACTTTAACCCCTCTTTATATCTGTCCATTTTTAAAATTTTATACTATATATTTTCAAGTAAGAATTTTTTCACTAGTGTGGAAAAAAAAATCTATTTCTTTGTCATAAAAGCAAACTTGGCTGATTTTTCTTATAGCGCAGTCAATCTGCCTGTTAGTCTAACAAGGAAGAAGAGTAGATTTAAAATGTTTAGTTCTAAATAATTCCATATGGGCAGATGAAAACAATCCAATAAGCTCTTGTTTGTTTTTACTAGTTTGTTTATCACTGTATACTATTGTCATATTTGCTTTTCATTGATGAAAATCATTTTTAATAGTAAGAATGAAGTAATAAGAATGGTTTATTAAAAAAACAAAATTTGTGATAATTTTTATGATAAATGTTTTATTGCACGTTACTCTAATTGGGATAAAAACTAGTAATTATATGTGTGGTCCTGATTTGCGGGTTTATATTTTTTCTACAAGATTTTTTAGACATCAGCACTTGATTCTAAAGCACTAAGGAGCCTTTAAATCTGTGTTAGAGATTTTTTTTTCCAGTCTAAGACAGGAGCCTTAAACTACACATAAGCCAGGCCTCTAGCACAAGTGTCCTGACAGTAGGAACTAAATAAGCTCTTTCAGATCACAGTAATTTCCAGAATCAAATTAGCTACTTCAAATCACAATAGCTTCCAAAAATTGAATTAGGTATTACAGATCACAGTACCTTCCCAAATCACATTAGCTATTTATGATCACAATAACTTCCAAAACTGAATTAGCCATTTCAGAACAGAGCTACTTCCAAAATTTTTATAAGACTTGCATCATTCCTTATTATCATAATAATTCAAATTAGCATAAAAGTTATGATGATCTACTATTTAAAACAAAAAAAAATCTAGGCATGAGGAAATTAAATGAAAATGCCTTGTAATTGCAATCCATTTGCATAGTCTTAAAAAAATTAACAATATGTAAAAATGTAAATATAAAATGTTTCTGAATACATTAACACCTTGTTTCCTGCAATTGTTTCAATGGCTGCGTCCCCTTACCAAACCATCACTTGTCTTATTTGCAGGAGCTAGTCTGTACTTGTTAATGGATTAGATATGACTTTCCACTGTCATTTTGTTATTAAAATGTGTGTTGCTCTCCAATACCTCTTTTTTTTTAATGACAATTCTAGTGAACATCCAATCAGCATGTGTGTCATTTGACAATCTTGAAGTCCAGCCCTTAGAAAGGTAGAGATTGGATGTGACTGCTCTATACATCACAGCCCAGCCAAAAGAGGAAATAAAGGGGGGCGGAGGAACAGACAATATCTATTAGGATTATAAATCTTTTATTATAAAATATATATACACTTTAAAAACAAAATATGTACTTGCAAACTAATATATTATTCATTGTAACATTCTTATAGTCTGAAATTTACCATCAGTATAAGTCTTGGGGAACAGAACTAGGAGCTGAGCTCAGTGGTTGTGGAAGCAAGGGATCTCTATCGCTGTCTTCTGTTCATTGTGTGATGTTGACTTGTATATTTCAATGGGTGTCCCAGCCTAACCTCATCAACAGTGATAAACTGGGAGCTTCTGAGGAAGTTTTTAAAATGTTTTATACTGGATTTTTATATCAGTATCTGTGCGTATTCTTCTTTATAGTAGTGTCTATTACATGCAGTTATAGGAAAATTGATGTATACTGTCCCTTTAAGGAAGAATATGTTCTTTTTCCAAACGATAGAGCTGCCTTACATAGATATGGATATTGTGGGATAATCACTCTGCAGTGCCATTGAAGTACAAGGATTCTGTTCATTTGCTTAAGTTTTTGGGGTAAGTGAGAGAGGTGGATAGACAGGGTTATTTCTCATTTTTGAATGGGGTGCTATATTTACTTTGAATTGTTTCTATGGGGCATATTAATCAAGATCCGTATGGAGCTTGATGCTCCGTGTTTCTGGCGAGCCTTCAGGCTTGCCGAAAACAGAAGTTATGAAGCAGCGGTCTAAAGACCACTGCTCCATAACTTGTCAGCCTGCTCTGAGGCGGCGGACTGAAATCAACCCGATCAAATACGATCGGGTTGATTGACACCCCCTGCTAGTGGCTGAATGGCCGCAAATCTGCAGGGGACGGCATTGCACCAGAAGTTCACAAGAATATTGGTGGCTGCAGATATATGCCTAGTAATTGGCTCACTCAATGTGTCCAGCTACCTTCCAGTAGTGTTCCATATACAAAGGATATCAAGAGAATGAAACAAATTTGATAAAAGGAGTAAATTGGAAAGTTGTTTAAAATTGTTTAATTTTAATCTTGATGATGAAAAAAAAAATGGTTTCATGTACCTTTAATGTAAAAAATATAAACTATCAAATGTTTCTAAATCAAACTGTGAGACAATGAGCAGTTTTGACAAATATAGAAACAACTATGAATCTATAGATGTTTCTATATGATTCATCAAGTGGTACTAGGTAAGACAAAAAATTATCATTAACTTAGGAAACATTATAATTTATTTGATTTGATTAATTGAATCATCAAATATTATAGATTCCTTGAGGGGGTAAATAGCAAGACACAATGAAAGATCCATTTTTTTTAGATATGTTAAATGATCTCTTCCATTACTTGGAACTTTAGTTGTAACAGCTAATGATTCTCCTTCAAACACAAAGTTTCAGCAGCTTCATCAAACATTTTTAAAATCAACATCAAAAATAAATTATTTTGTGGCCACAGGCAAATGGATTGATAGAAGCTACGGAAAAGATTTGAAAAGTTTCACAATATAGGTCAGTTTCTAACTCTACATCAAAGACCTTGGTGTTTCAAAAGAAAAGTCTTCGGATCAACTCTTCCTGAAGCTCATGTGAAGATGTCAAGATATATAGTACATTTTGAAGGAAGGACTTGATGACAAAATACAAAGCAATATGCAAATTAGGAAAGAAGGGAAATACCCAATGACTTGTTATAGGAAGATCATGTACTAGAGAAGCAAAAATATGACTCCTTTTCAGCTTAGACCATTGACTGGTCTTTTTTAGGACCAATAGATATGTAATGTCCACAGCACTGTGTATATTCAATGTTATCTTTATTCAGACATGGGTAAAAAACAGCAACGTTTCATGACTATGTGTCACTTAATCATGCTATCATGATTAAGTGACACATAGTCACGAAACGTTGCTGTTTTTTACCCATGTCTGAATAAAGATAACATTGAATATACACAGTGCTGTGGACATTACATATCTATTGGATCTACTGGTGGGGTTAGGCAGTTTTACCCCAGTCTTCACGTGCACTATTTGCAGGAGTGCTGGCCCTCATTTGGATACTTTTTTAGGACCAGTCATTGGTCTAGGATGAAATGAGTAATGTCTTTGCTAATAAGAACTGTAATTCGACTAGGAATGCTTCACGTTTTTAGGATATTTTAATCTCTGTCTTCTGAGACCACTACATAAGAGGATGTCGTCACAGATCAATCATCCAATAAGTCATGCCATGTTATTATTGGGTGCATTCCTATTTTGTTAATACCTCCATTACTTTTGCAGTATTTCAGTCTACCAGAAAGCACATTTCAATTGACTTGTCCCAGGATTTTCAGACTTTTCTATTTCCAGAACTTTGAGCTCTTAAAACACACATTGGCTTCTTCCAAGCAGAAACTTTTTTTCTGCATGTTCAGTTTACATATTAACAGATACTCGTTTATAATTTGAATGATATTTTCAACATATGAAATTATTATTATTATTATTATTATCGTTTATTTGTATAGCACCACAAAATTCTGTAGTGCTGGAGTATGCAATGGCAAAGATTTGTCATAATATACAAAAACATAGGGGCTGAATTAACATGCTCCGTATAAAGCTTGATGCCCCTGTTTCTGCATGAGCCTTCAGGCTCACCGGAAACAGCAGTTATGAAGCAGCAGTCTAAAGACTGCTGTTTCATAACTGGTCCGCCTGCTCTGAGGCTGTGGACATTAATCCGCCTGATCCTATTGACATCCCCTGCTAGCGGCTAATTGGCCCCAAATCTGCAGGGCGGCATTGCACAAGCAGTTTACAAAAACTGCTTGTGCAATTATAAATGTCGACAGCGTATGCTGTCAGCATTTATCGATGTGCAGCAGACATGATCCGCTATATCGGATCATGTCCACTCGCACCTTAATAAATAGGCCCCATAGACTAAACAAAACTAGTACAGGAGGAGGAGGGCCCTGTTTCAAATAGCTTAAAGTCTATAGATTGAGTGTGCAGAGATAAGGTTTGGGGTAGCTTTTCCTGAGTATTGCAATTGCAGCAGTGAATCAAGGCAGTTCAATATTTATTTTGGGTAGGATGAAAAACAGAGGAGATGGTAAGCATTTCTAAATAGGTGTATTTTCAATGAGTGTCTAAAGCTATGCAAGGTTGGAGACAATCTGATGGAGGGGTAGAACATTCCAGAGGACATAAGCAGCATGTGAGGAGTCTTGGAGGAAAGAGAGGGACATAGCGTAGCGGCTCAGGTCAGAGGTTGATTGATGAGGACGGGTCGGGTAGTATTTGGAAATGAGAGAGGACATATTATAGTGGGGAGTGAGGCTATTATTGAGCTTTATTGGTTAAGGTTAATACTAAGAATTGTATTTTAGAGTGTAATGGGAGCAAGTATAGAGACTGGCAGAGTGAAGCATCTGATGTAAATTGGTGACAGGTGGATGAGTCTAGCTCAAGCATTCATGATAGATTGGAGGGGGAGAGGTGGTGTTTGGGAACACTATTTAGAAGTAGATTTAATTCGTTAATGTGTGACAAAATGAAGAAATTAATCAATATTTTTGGAGTTTCTTGAGTAGGGAAAGGTCGAATTATGAAAATGTTACATAAGTGTCCATGGCAAGATTTGGTAAGCTCTTGTATATGTGGAGTAAATGTGAGTTTAGAGTCAAGTGTCACCCCAAGACAGCGAACCTGGTTTGAGGTGTTTAAAATAGAATCTACAACTGTAAATTAAATTTCAGGTGCTGGATGTCTTGGGGAGGTCAATAAGAAGCACTTCATGTTAAGACAGATTGAGTTGGAGGTAGTGTGAGGATATTCAAGAGGAAATTACAGAGAGGCAATTGGGAAAGATATCAGGAGAGGAAAGATAGATTCAGGTATTATCAGCATAAAAGTGGTTCTGAAACCCAAAGGAGGATGTTAGTATTCCAAGGGAGGATACATAGATAGAATAGGGCAAGGGCCCAAGACAGAGCTTTGTGGTACTCCTATGAGAAGGCAAAGGATCAGAGGATATATTATTATTATTATTATTATCAGGTATTTGTAGAGCACCAATAGATTATGCAGCGCTGTAAACATAATCGGTGTACAGGATAGCTTTTGTAGGGGTCAAGTGGGTAGAGGGCCCTGCCGAGAGTTTCACTGTTGTACTCGGCTCTTATGAAGCAATCTGTGAACAGCTGGGCCCATAGGCTTACATTCTAAGAGGTTCAAGGGGAAAGCAATGGGATTAGGAAAGGTTAATGTTGGTTGTATGCATCCCTGAATAGTAGAGTTTTTAGGGAGTGCTTGAAGCTGTTAAAACTAGGGGAGAGTCTTATGGAGCGAGGCAGGGAATTCCACAAGATGGGGGCCAGTCTGGAGAAGTCCTGTAAACGGGAATGTGAGGAAGTAACAAGAGAGGAGGAGATCCTGAGCTGATCGAAGGGGATGGGAGGGAGAGTATCTAGAGACAAGTTCTGAGATGTAGGGGGGAGCAGTGCAGGTGAGAGCTTTATATGTCAGAGTGATGATTTTATGTTTAATCCTAGAGGCAAGATTAAGCCAGTGAAGGGATTGGCAGAGAGGTGCAGCAGATGAAGAGCGACGAGTAAGGAAGATGAGCCTGGCAGAGGCATTCATAATGGATTGTAAAGGAGCTATGCGGCAGCTAGGTAGACCAGAGAGGACGGAGTTGCAGTAGTCGAGGCGGGAAAGGGTGAGAGAGTGAATTAAAATCTTGGTTGTATCTTGTGTAAGGAAATGTCTAATTTTAGTGATGTTTTTAAGGTGGAAGCGGCAGGCATTAGCCAAGGACTGAATGTGAGGAGTGAAGGAAAAGATCTGAGTCAAGTGTGACCCCAAGACATCGGGAGTGCGGGGTAGGGGTAATGATGGAATTATCAACAGTTATAGAAATTTTGGGGGTGGAGACATTGGAAGAAGGGGGAAAAATAAGGAGTTCAGTTTTGGAGAGATTTAGCTTAAGGTAGTGAGAGGACATCCAAGATGAGATGTGAGAAAGACAGTTAGTGACACGGGTTAGTAAGGAAGGAGGTAGGTCTGGTGCAGAGAGGTAGATTTGGGTATCATCGGCATACAAATGGTATTGAAACCCATGGGACTTTATTAAGGAACCTAGTGATGACGTGTAGATTGAAAAGAGAAGGAGACCAAGGACAGAGCCTTGAGGTACCCCAACAGAAAGTGGTAACGGGGAAGAGGATGCTCCGGAGAAGGCTACACTAAATGTACGGTTAGTCAGATAGGAAGAGAACCACGAGAGAGCTGTGTCGCAGATGCCGAACGATTGGAGGGTTTGGAGCAGAAGAGGGTGGTCAACAGTGTCAAAGGCTGCAGGCAGGTCAAGGAGGATAAGCAGAGAGAAGTGGCCTTTGGATTTTGCTGTAAGTAGGTCATTGGTAACCCTGACAATTGCTGTCTCTTAGAGTGATGGGAACGAAATCCAGATTGCAGTGGGTCAAGAAGAGAGTTTAGTGTAAGGAAATGGGATAGACGTGCGTAAACTAGCTTTTCAAGGAGCTTTGAGGCAAGAGGGAGTAGGGAAATAGGGCGGTAGTTGGAAGGGGAGGTTGGATATACTGTTAAAGGAAACTGTAAACCTGCGGCTTAAGAGTTATGAAGCAAACCAAGAGAGGGCTGTGTCTTGGATGCCAAATAAATGTAGTATTTTTAGGAGGAGAGGATGGTCAACTGTTTCAAAAGCAGCAAATAGATTTAGTAGAATTAGTAAGGAGTAGTGTACCTTTTCTTTAGCTGATAACAGATAATTTGTTGCTTTAGTAAGAACAGTTTCTGTTGAGTGTTTAGGGCGGAAACCAGATTGTAGGGGATCAAGTAAGTAGTTAGTTGAGAGAAAATGAGTTAGGAAATTATAGACTAGTCATTCCAATAAATTGAAGCTAAAAGTAAGTAAGGAGAACCTCTGAAATCTGATTTGTTTTTGCTAAAAATATCATCAATGCTCAACCCTGCAAGATTCTGCATTACTTTCTATGGGAGGCAGCTGGCCACTCACATGAGTTTCAGGTTTAGTCTCCTTTCTTAGAGAATTGAGTGAGGTCTGTCGATGTGATGGTCATCCAGTTTTAGAGACTAGGGGCCTTGTGAGAGTTATTTCCTTTGTATGTTTTTCTAGTTCTTTGAAAGACACATTTTATAATGCTCAGCTAATATATAAACAAAAACACATTATCATGAATACCTAAAGGGATATTAAATACTTTAAGATTGTATAATAAATTGTTTAATTATGCATAAAGAAACCACTTTAAAATTTACTTTTTTATTTATTTTGCTTATCTTTCCTGTAATTTAACTCTGCAATTTAGCAGTATTCCAATTCTGAGGACTTGACGTGCACATGCATTCTTTACATGTCTAACCTGCTAAATATTCCCCCCTAATAATTTCCCTTATCAGAGATTATTACATTATAAACTGAAAAACAATAGAATTTTTTCTAACAAAAAGACAGTGGCTGGTTGTGTCTACTCCTGCAGCTTCCTCCTCAGTGACAATGTCTTGGTTTCCAAAGAGCATACAGGGACTGCCCCAACTTCACACAATTTTTTTCTCACACTCAGATACATATTGTAATCACAAGATGTTTGTTGCCCTTTTAAAGGCTAGAATAATCAACCAATTCCACATACAAAACTGGGTATCACTGACTACTTTAGATAAAAACAAGCAGAAAACATTTTTAGTACAAAAGTCACATAATGATAATTAATGGATCAAGTACAAATTTGTCACTAATTCAGCTAGTTAAGACAATCAAAGAGTTAAACTTACAGAACAGACTATGCTTAACACAATATGATTATTGTGGAGGATGGAATGGAGTACAGCCTATTAGAGGACTCTGTCAAAGCAGCAGAAGGGAGTAAAACTATTTTAAAGTTGGACCTGTGAAAGGCTGTGTGAGAAAGGTCCAGACAGTGGAAGTGGCTGAGCCAGAGTGACAGAGAGGAACGAGAGAGGTTTAATGCTGAGGCTTGGCAAGAGAAAAGAGTTGGTGGAAACTATCCTAAGGGCTTGCATTGCATGGTGATAAAATGGGTTGATATATGCAAATAGATAATCTACTTCTTTGTAGAACACACACAGAGTTGGTGGTAGGCTCATAAAGCACTTGTTTTAAAAATACAGCATTAAAGTTTATTTTCTTTTTTTTGTTCCCTAAGGAATTGAGGGATGTGGAAATAGCTGAAATATATCTGTGGGCCCATCCAGAACCAAAGATACCCAAGAAGAAAAGGACTCTTAGCCAGTATCTTAGGCTAACAGGGCTATACAATTGTTGCTCATGGCATTCAGCTCTTTTTGGAGCTGGATTTATTTTTGTGTAAGTGTAACTCACTAAGATCTGTGCAAAGTGAGCTCTTATTGAACTTCCTCAAGAATAAATCTGAAAGAGCTGAATGCCACGAGCAGCCAACTTCTTCTGCATTTAGATTGTAACAAAGGATCCAAATGAACATCCCTAGTCTATAAGGTCTATCATTTTGGAGTGGAAGATGTATCAAACAAGAGGGCTTGTGTTCAGCCAGAGTGACACTGCAACAATCACAAGAAGACTGAGGCCCATCTTTTCAATTTGTTAAAATTTGCCATGCAAAAACTTCAAATTTATCTTTTTTGGCTTCCTTTTCAACAGCATTCTAATCCATTATAATTCTACTGCTCAAATTCAACATGGGATTCTGTCATATAAGTTGAATTAAACATTAAACCAAAAGTATATATTTTTTAAAAACGCTTGCTGCCCCATATTCAGCCAGTCATATTTTGTACTTATTCCAGACAAGCGGGCAAGTGCAAGTTTCAAGCACAATATCAAATCAAAACCTAAGGCTTTCTTTAACTAGTGCCTAATGTGCCATTACATGTTGTGTATGATTCACTTCATATAACTTGTGTATCTTAAATATTTGACATTTTATTGAGATCATTAACCCCTTAACGACCGAGGACGTGCAGGGTACGTCCTCTAAAAATGTCAGTTAACGACCAAGGACGTACCCTGCACATCCTCAGTCTGGAAAGCAGCTGGAAGCGATCCTGCTCGCTTCCAGCTGCTTTCCCGTTATTGCAGTGATGCCTCGACATCGAGGCATCCTGCAATAACACTTTCTGGCCATCCGATGCAGAGAGAGCCACTCTGTGGCCCTCTCTGCACCGGACATCGATGGCCGGTATCGTTGGTGGGTGGGAGCCGACTTGGGAGGCGGGTGGGCGGCCATCGGTGAGATCTGGAAGGTGGAGGGGGCGGGATCGGGGGCGGAGCCTTCGGGGGCGTGCACGGTGGGTGGCGGGCGGGCGCGTGCACGGGGCGGGAGCGGGTGGGAACCGCTACACTACAGAAAAAAAGTTAGGAGTAAAGTGAAATTAAAAAATGAAATAAACATTTTTTTAAAAAAGCATTTAAGCGATCTGGAAGGGGTGGGGGGCTGGTATTGGGGGGGGGGGGAAGCTACACTACAGAAAAGGGAATTTTTTTTAATAAATAAACATATTTTCACTAAAATGGGTACTGGCAGACAGCTGCCAGTACCCAAGATGGCGCACATTAAGTCAGAGGGGGAGGGTTAGAGAGCTGTTGGGTGGGGGATCAGTGAGGTTGGGGGCTAAGGGGGATCCTACACAGAAGCATATGTAAATATGCTAAAACAAAATGCACAAAAATGCCCAAATTTTCATTTTATTTTAGTACTGACAGAGTTTCTGCCAGTACTTAAGATGGCGGGACATTTGTGGGGTAGGGGAGGGAAGAGAGATGTTTGGGAGGGATCAGGGGGTCTGATGTTTCAGGTGGGAGGCTGATCTCTACACTAAAGCTAAAATTAACCCTGCAAGCTCCCTACAAGCTACCTAATTAACCCCTTCACTGCTAGCCATAATACACGTGTGATGCGCAACGCCATTTAGCAGCATTCTAATTACCAAAAAGCAACGCCAAAGTCATATATGTCTGCTATTTCTGAACAAAGGGGATCCCAGAGAAGCATTTACAACCATTTGTGCCATAATTGCACAAGCTGTTTGTAAATGATTTCAGTGACAAACCTAAAGTTTGTGAAAAAGTGAACGTTTTTTTTATTTGATCGCATTTGGCGGTGAAATGGTGGCATTAAATATACCAAAATGGGCCTAGATCAATACTTTGCGTTGTTTACTACACTAAAGCTAAAATTACCTCAAAAAGCTCCCTACATGCTCCCTAATTAGCCCCTTCACTCCTGGGCATAATACACGTGTGGTGCATAGTGGCATTTAGTGGCCTTCTAATTACCAAAAAGCAATGCCAAAGCCATATATGTCTGCTATTTCTGAACAAAGGGGATCCCAGAGAAGAATTTACAACCATTTATGCCATAATTGCACAAGCAGTTTGTAAATAATTTCAGTGAGAAACTGAAAGTTTGTGAAAAAATTTGTGAAAAAGTGAACGATTTTTTGTATTTGATCGCATTTGGCGGTGAAATGGTGGCATGAAATATACCAAAATGGGCCTAGATCAATACTTTGGGATGTCTTCTAAAAAAAAATATATACATGTCAATGGATATTCAGGGATTCCTGAAAGATATCAGTGTCCCAATGTAACTAGCGCTAATTTTGAAAAAAAAATGGTTTGAAAATAGCAAAGTGCTACTTGTATTTATGGCCCTATAAGTTACAAAAAAAGCAAAGAAGATGTAAACATTGGGTATTTCTAAACTCAGGACAAAATTTAGAAACTATTTAGCATGGGTGTTTTTTGGTGGTTGTAGATATGTAACAGATTTTGGGGTTCAAAGTTAGAAAAAGTGTGTTTTTTTTCCATTTTTCCTCATATTTTATAAAATTTTTTATAGTAAATGATAAGATATGATGAAAATAATGGTATTTTAAGAAAGTCCATTTAATGGCAAGAAAAACGGTATATAATATGTGTGGGTACAGTAAATGAGTAAGAGGAAAATTTCAGCTAAACACAAACACTGCAGAAATGTAAAAATAGCCTTGGTCCCAAACGGACAGAAAATGGAAAAGTGCTCTGGTCACTAAGGGGTTAATAAATTTTCAGAAGATTTTTTTTTTAAGTTTAATTTGGGCTACATTTAAAAATAAAAATATATTTAGCCTTGACATATGTGAACTGAATATGCTCAAAAAATTAAATATTAGAATAAAAAACATTCAAACAGAACAGGTAAGCAATTTAAAATGCAGTCACAATACAGTTCTTTGAATGTGCGCAGGAAATACTCATTTACATGTGTGAGATTAAGCTATTGAAATCCACATCCATCCTGATAACTGATAAACAATATGAATTCCATTTATATATACTGTATATATATATATATATATATATATATATATATATTTATTTATATATATATACAGTATCCCACAAAAGTGAGTACACCCCTCACATTTTTGTAAATATTTTATTATATCTTTTCATGTGACAACACTGAAGAAATGACAATTTGCTACAATGTAAAGTAGTGAGTGTACAGCCTGTATAACAGTGTAAATTTGCTGTCCCCTCAAAATAACTCAACACACAGGGGCCTATTTATGAAATGTCTTTCCGACATAATCTGATCAGCGGATCATGTCCGACAGACATTGCTGAATGCGGAGAGCAATACGCTCTCCGCATTCAGCATTGCACCAGCAGCTCTTGTGAACTGCTGGTGCAACGCCACCCCCTGCAGATTTGCGGCCGTTATTTGAAGTCATTATCATGTTGGAATACTGCCCTACGGCCCAGTCTCCGAGGGGAGGGGATTATGCTCTGCTTCAGTATGTCACAGTACATGTTGGCATTCATGGTTTCCTCAATGAACTGTACCTCCCCAGTGCCAGCAGCACTCATGCAGGCCCAGACCATGACACTCCCACCACCATGCTTGACTGTAGACAAGACACACTTGGTTTTTGTACACCTCACCTGGTTGCCGCCACACACGCTTGACACCATCTGAACCAAATAAGTTTATCTTGGTCTCATCGGACCACAGGACATGGTTCCAGCAATCCATGTCCTTAGTCTGCTTGTCAAAAAGTGGTGGAGGGTCTCAAATACTGCAAATCTTTATTATAAACTTATGTCCAAAACAGGATCAACAAGAGACAATTTTTTGCAGTAAGACCCTCCGCCACTTTTTCACATTTATACATTTTGTGAGCCAGGTAGTAGCTCTTGGCGTGTTTTTTTTTTTTTGACTGTGTGCTGGATTTGACTTTCCTTTTACCACTTAGTCTGCTTGTCTTCAGCAAACTGTTTGCTGGCTTTCTTATGAATCATCTTCCTTCTGGGACGACAGCCATGCAGACCAATTTGATGCAGTGTGCAGCTTATGGTCTGAGCACTGACAGGCTGACCCCCCACCCCTATATCCTCTGCAGCAATGCTGGCAGCACTCATATGTCTATTTCCCAAAGACAGCCTCTGGATATGACACTGAGCACGTGCACTCAACTACTTTGGTCGACCATGGCGAGGCCTGTTCTGAGTGAAACCTATCCTGTGAAACCGCTGTTTGGTCTTGCCCACCATGCTGCAGCTCAGTTTCAGGTAGACATGTGTGTTTTGTTTTGGCCAAATTAGTTTTTTCGCCGAATTTTGCCAAGTTTGGAGATTCGGATGCATCCAAATTTCCAAATCAGCACATCCTGAAAAATTCCAAAAATGAATAAATTAGTTTCCGAATTTTCAGAAATCAGCTAACAGGAATAGGAATTTTTAAAATCAGCCAATAGGAATGAGAGCTTCTTAAATCCTATTGGCTGATTTAAATTTTTCAGCCAATAGGAATGCAATGGTACTCCAGTACCTCAGTGTGTTGCGGAAGATCGCATGAAGAGGACCTCCATGATGGATCGATGCACCTCCGCCTGGACCTCCGCCTCCACAGGGATGAAGAAGACGCCACCTGGATGAAGATGGACCTCCACCTGGACCTCCGCACATCGACCGCTCCACCTCCGCAGGGATAAAGAAGATGCCAGTCCCCAGATAGATGAAGATGGAGTCGCTGGGATAAAGATCGTTCAAGCCGGACTTCAGCAATGGTGAGTACCTAAAGAGGGGTTAGTGTTAGGTTTTTTTAAGGTTTTTTGGAATGGTTTTTTTTTAGATTAGGGTTTGGGCTTGTCTTAAAAGAGCTGAATGCCCATACAAATGCCATTTTCAGGGCAATGGGTAGATTAGGTTTTTTTTTTAGTTAGTTTTTTTTTTTTTGTGGGGTTGGGGGGGTGGGGGTTTGTAATGTTAGGGGGGTTTGTTTTTATTTTGTAGCAAAAAAAGCTGATTTGTTTAGGGCAATGCCCTACAAAAGGCCCTTTTAAGGGTTATTGGTAGTTTATTATAGATTAGGGTTCTTTTATTTTGGGGTGTTTTTTTTTTTTTTTTAAACGGTTTAGAATAGGAATAATTTTTATTATTTTGAATAATTCGTTATTTTTATTTTGTGGGTTTGGGGGTGGGGGTTTGTATACTGTTAGTGTGTGTTTGTTTTGTTTTGTAGCAAATGAGCTGTTAACTTTAGGGCAATGCCCTACAAAAAGGCCCTTTTAAGGGCCCTTGGTAGTTTATTATTTTGGGGTGGGTTGTTTTTTTAAACAGGGTATTAGAATAGGAATAATTTTTATTGTTTTGGATAATTTCGTTTGTTATTGTATACTGTTAGGGGGTGTTTGTTTTTCTTTTTTAGAAAAAGAGATGTTAACTTTAGGGCAATGCCCTATAATAGGCCCTATAAGGGCCTACAAAAGTCTCTTTTAAGAGCCCTTGGTAGTTTATTATAGATTAGGATGTTTGTTTGTTTTTTAGAATAGCAATTTTTTATTTTTAATGGGCAGTAAAAGAGCTGAATGCCCTTTTAAAGGCAATGCCCATATAAATGCCCTTTTCAGGGCAATGGGTAGATTAGGTTTAACAACTTTATTTTTATTTTGTGGATTTGGGGGGGTGGGGATTTGTATACTGTGTTTGTTTTTCTTTTTTAGAAAAAGAGCGGTTAACTTTAGGGCAATGCCCTACAAAGGGCTCTTTTAAGGGCCCTTGGTAGTTTATTATAGATTAGGGTGTTTTTTATTTTGGGTTTTTTTTTTTTTTAAACGGGGTATTAGAATAGGAATAATTGTATTGTTTTGGATAAAAAAATTTTTTTGTGCAATGGTAATTTTTTGCGAGTAAATTTTAGAGTTTTTTATTTTTTGTAATGTTAGTTTTCTGTTTTTTTTGTAATGTTAGGTTTTAGTGTAAGGCAGCTTAGGCTTTACTTTTGTTTCACAGGTAAATTTGTATTTATTTTAACTAGGTATTTAGTACATAGTTAATAACTATTTACTAACTAGTCTACCTAGTTAAAATAAAAACACTTACCTGTGAAATAAAAACTTAAGCTAGCTACAATATAACTATCAGTTATATTGTAGATAGCTTAGGTTTCATTTTTATTTCACAGGTAAGTTTGTATTTAGTTTTAAATAGGTATCATTTAGTTAATAATTGTAACTTTGATTTAGCTCTATTTTAATTATGTTAAAGTTAGGGGGGTGAGGGTTAGGGGTAGGGGTTAATATAGTTTAATTTAGGTTGTTGCAATTGGGGTGTGCGGTTTAGGGGTAAATAGGTTTAGTTAGTGTCGGCGATGTCGGGGGGAACGGTGGTTTAGGGGTTAATACTTTATTTAGTGATTTAGTTAGTGTTGGCGATGTTTGGGAATGGCAGTTTAGGGGTTAATAGGTTTAGTTAGTGTTGGCGATGTCGGGGAATGGAGCTTTAGGGGTTGATAACTTTATTTAGTGATTTAGTTAGTGTCTGCGATGTGGGGGGCCTGCGGTTTAGGGGTTAATAGGTTTAGGTATTGTTGGCGATGTGGGGGGTGTGGTTTAGGGGTTAATAGGTTTAGTATCGGCAATGTGGGGGGGGGCTGCGGTTTAGGGGTTAATAGGTTTAGGTAGTGTTGACGATGTGGGGGATGATGCTTTATGGGTTAATAGCTTTATTTAGTGGTGGCGCAGGTTGCGGCAGTTGTTTCAGATAATTTTGTTTCGGCATTCGACGGCACATTAGTTACGTAAAATTAAATAATTTTTTTGGATCCTTTCGTTTTTTCAGATCCATTCTTTATTAATATGCATTATTCTTCAACTTAGTTCAGAATAAAATAATGCATGTGAAATAAGAATGGATCCGAAAAAACAAACGGATCCAAAACTGATTTAACGGAACGGAACTAACTAATTTGCAAAAAAAAATGGCTAATTGGGCCCAATTTGGACATTTTCCACTTACTGTACTAACTACTTTCCAATGGTTTAGCCATTAACGGCTGTGTGTTGAGTTATTTTGAGGGGTAAAATAAACAAATAAATATACAGAGTAGAATAATAATTTATTAAAGTTATACAGAAACAACAAATTTACACTGATATACAGGCTGTACACTCACTACTTTACATTGTATCAAAGTATCATTTCTTCAGTGTTGTCACATGAAAAGATATAATAAAATATTTACAAAAATGTGAGGGGTGTACTCACTTTTGGGAGATACTGTATATATATATATATATATATATATATATATATATACATGACAGGTATACTAGGCATGTTTGCTCGATTATAATATTGACACTTTTAAATTTTAAAAATATTGCTTTGTTCAATATTTCCAATTATTGATTGAAAAATCACCATTTTCCGGTTTTGTGATATATGTCTAAAATCTATTGCCGCAAATTATCTCACTCTCTAAAATAGAATTTAACAATTGTCACACTATAAACCTTAAAACAGCTCCATTAAAATAATGTAGTCCTTAAAACAATGTTTAAACATGATCACAGCTTTTTGACCGGGATTTTAAAAGGAACAGAGCCTTTGTTGCTAGGCTTTTAAATGGGATTGTGCCTTCATGAACAGGATTTCAATCATGTAGCTGCAAAAACTGGAAACCACATTGTAGTAAACAGGTTTCATCTTTGCAGTCACAAAGGCGCAATGCCATTTAAATCACAAAAGGCGCAATCCCATTTGAAAGCCTGTTTTTGAAGACACCTGTATTGAAATTGACAATCACAACAATTGAGTGTTAAACAGAAACAAAAATTTACAGAAAGTAATTGCTACAGGCGATTTCTAGATGTTGGGGTCCTAATTTCCATTTTCTCCTTTTTCCTGAAGATTCCCTTAGCTGTATAGGATATCACTTATGAAATACATATGTAAATGTATGCCCTGCCCTCTGCAGACAGACTATACAATAGCAATGAAAAGAGCTTTAATGAATCTAGACCATGTGTACAAATACATCTCTAAATTTCCTCTGTGGCCATTTCAGGATCTCTTGCACATATGCTACCTAATAGAATTATTAAAAATGGTCTTAGAATACTTGCAAAGATGTGAAAAAGGTCAGTCCGAGACTTTATCAATTGACTTTAGGTATGAAATTTGATAAGTGTAAAATGATCACAAAAAAACTCTTAAAAAGTATTGAGAAAATGGATTGTGATTACTAAGAAAATAATGCCTCCGTGTTAAATATAGGGCTTTTTCAGCAAGATGAAATTCTCGGCTCAGAAAAACAATAGAAATCTCGCTATTATGATCAAGTCAAAATAAAATGTACCCTTTTCACCTAAAAACCCAAAAGGAAAAAAATAAACGGTCGATAGATTGGGATCGAACCCTATGTGTACTAAAAATGAAAATAGCGAAATATCAAGCAATATACATTAGCATGAAATTTATTAAATTATATATGTATAAAATCATTGGTATCAGGACCAGATTTGGAAGCTCTGGATAAGCCTATACTCGATCAGGAGATAGTAAGGGTTATTAAATCATTAGCTAGAGATAAGTCACCAGGCCCAGACAACCTGCCCCTGGAGTTTTATATAATACTGTTAGAAAAAATTACACCAGTCTTAAGAGACCTATATAAAGGTTATTTTGAAGAAAATATTAAGGTTTCGGAAGATTTCAAAAGGGCAAATATTGTATTAATCCCTAAACCTAATAAAGATCCTTTGGATTTTACAGCTTATAGACCGATATCCCTGCTTAATCTTGATTACAAGATTATGATGAAGATCCTGGCAGAAAGATTGAAGTTAATCGCACCTAAAATCATACATGAGGATCAGGTAGGATTTGTGAGTGGAAGATCATCTGAGAAAAATGTGAGGAAGATACTGCATGCTATTTCTCAGTACAGTAGTGGCGGATCTGCTCTGCCGGAGGCCTTCCTGCTATCTTTGGATGCAGAGAAGGCCTTCGACAGAGTGGAATGGCCATTTATGTTTAAAGTTATGGCCAGATATGGATTTGGGGAAAAGTTCTGTACCTTTATTAGTAATATCTATTCGGATGCCAAGGCATCGATTATGATTAACAACGACTTAACCCAACCCTTCACACTCTCAAGAGGCACGCGTCAGGGGTGCCCCCTCTCTCCGCTACTTTTTTATTTAGTTTTGGAGCCATTGGCAATTAAGTTGAGGGAACTTCTTATAGGAATTAATATAGGCAAGGAAGTGCTAAAGGTATCTTTATTTGCCGATGACTTACTTTTGTATGTCAGTAACCCGAAAGACACAATTAATTCAGTCCTAGATCTTTTGAAGGATTATGGGAACGTATCTGGCTATAAAACCAATCTGGCAAAATCAAAGGTAATCTGGTTGAATAAATTGCATAAATATCAGACCTATGAATTTATTGAATCCAATGCTTTGGAATATCTGGGTTTGAAACTTTCTGTTAACCCTGATGACTGGTATCGTGACAATATTCTTACAGTCCTCCAAGAAACTATGATAAAATTGAGAAGTTGGGCAGCGTTGCCGGTTTCAATTTCAGGTAAAGTTAATCTTTACAAAATGTTCATAGTCCCTAAAATTTTGTATCCATGTAGAATGCTTCCTCTTCTTATAAAAAAAATGGATCTATGGCGTTTCAATCGGGCGTTGAGATACTTCCTGTGGAGTGGGAGGAAACCCAGAATAAAACTAGAAATATTGTACCAAACATATTTGGGAGGTGGGTTATCACTACCCAATTTGGAATGGTACAACTTAGCAACTTTATTAAGACTTCCAATAGACTGGCTTTTTCAGTCATTTAAATTATCCTATAGGTATCTAGAAGAACAGATTTGTGCCCCCCCACTCTATGGGCTTTATATTACACGCATCAAACAAGATTTTGGGCAAGACAATTGCTAACCATCCCTTACTTAAAGATATCTTAAGAGCATGGAGAAATACCATGAAGCTATTTGGTCATTCTATCGCAGTCTCTAAATGGCTACCTATTCAAGGTAACTGTTATTTCCCATTAGGTAATTTAGTTAATACTTTTAGTCTATGGTCACCTATTAAAGCCCTTTCGGTTGCAGAGTTCTACGACTTTAAGACTAGAAAACTTTATAATTTTGCAGAATTTCAAAATATTTTCCCTACAGTACAGAAGAAACAAATGTTTTACTTTTTGCAAGTTAAAGACTATATACGTAAGCTATTGTATCTATTTCCCCAGATCTTCCAAGAACATCCATTAATGGATCATCTTAAACGGGAAAAATGTTCTCTGTCCTCTATATATAAAATCTTAAGGTCTGCGGAGACAGAAAAATATATAGCACGAGCAAGGTTACATTGGGAAAAAGTATTACGTTTGACGGACCTTACAGATCAATTAGTTAATAGTTTAAGGACAATGTTCTCCATTTCTTATTCAACTTATCTAAGAAAAACGCAGTTTAGGATATTTAATAGAGATTATCTTACCCCGCGGCAGGTAGCCAAGTGGAATAGTAAGGTCAAGAATCTTTGTATTAAGTGTCACTTAAGTGACCCAGATTTGGGACACCTCCTGTGGGAGTGTCCGAAGGTGAACCAATTTTGGCATAAGGTAGCATATTTACTATCACAAATGACAAGTGTTAAAGTAACGTTTTCAATAAACTCTATAATTTTATTGACCCCCTGTCTCTCATGGGAGAATAAAAAGAGATTCATCTTAACAGTGATACTTAATCTTAGAAAACTTCTTTTTGATAATTGGTCTAAATCTCGAGTCCCCTCGGTTAAGGAAGCAAAAAAGCTTCTTTTTATGATACTGCAATAATGGCAGCCCATGACTATAGGCTAGAAAGGAAAAAAGACAACTCATATTTAAAGGTTTGGAAAGACTTTGTCCTAAGCCAGGGTAAAGATTTCACTGCTAATATAGAACGAATTATCAATATACAACTACAATGAGAAAGCCCAGAGTGGGAGGCCCGATCGGCTCGGAGTGGATGGGGGGGTGGGGGGGGGAAGGTGATCATTGATGAGTCATTGATGACTGTTGGGTTTATTTTATTTTTTTATTTTTTTCTCCTCTTTTTGTTGCTAACTGGACTCTCTTGATGTATGAAAATATTCATGTACACCAATACGTAAGACAGTGGATACCCAGGCTGTCCCGATGGGTATAATTGATCCCCTTTCCCCCTTCCCTTTGTGATATATATTATATATGTAAAACATTGATATATTTAAGTGGATACATGTGAGTATCCTATTTTGAAGTGTATGTATTGTTGACCTGTTTTTCATTATTAAAATAAAAAAAAGAATAAAAAATAAATAAATCACTATACACTTTATTCAAATAAATAATATATATACGTATTTATCTCTATGTTAAAGTCCTTTGCCGTCTTTTTTTTCTAACAGCCCTTTGCAAATAATTTGTATTAGACAGTGTTATGAGTGTAAGTATATTTTGTAATGTATTTTTTATGTCTTTTGTGCAACTTTTTATTTTTGCAAAACAGTTAACCACAGCTCTGAAGTCGCAGTAATGATTCCTTCGTAATTGCGATTGCACTCTTGCGATAGAGTATACATTCAACTTGTAATACAAACAGTAAGCCTGGTGAGCGGAAACCCTAGCAATATACTCCTTATTGCTCAGGCACAATCTATTGCGTTCCACTTGTAATATAGCCCATAAAGTTATGAGAGAGCTTCAGACACACCCAGAAAACAGAAAGCTGTTCCACTTTTTTAAAACTTTCAGGCTTATTTCCTATATAAAAAATACAGACTGCAAATCCATTTGTAAAATAAACAAATAAATATACAGAGTAGAATAATAATTTATTAAAGTTATACAGAAACATGCAAAGCACATTTAGAATATGTAAAATCTCAGTCCTAAAAAACACTGCTGTACACAGAATCTAAATGCATTAAAACACAAAATAGAAAGTCCAAAGCTTAAATATAAGACTTACAAAGACACAATCCTCAGTCTAAAGTAAATCACAATACAAGCACAACATATAAATGCAAGAAGCAGTGCTACATTGTACTGGGCTTGTCTTTCCTTCATATCCAGAGCTGCAAGGAATGCCTCTGGGAGAGAAAGAGCAACATTTGCCTTTCTAGAATTTTGTGAGGTATCTTGCAGTGCTGATAATCTCATCAGACTGAGCAGAGAGCTTTATACAATCAGGCCTCAAGTATTCAATGGGTTTTCACTGAGTACAAAGAAAAAATAACACATATTAGAAATCCATGGAAAAAAAAACTACAATGGCCTCAAATTTGAAAATGCCAAAAAAATACCAGTTGGTTTCACTTCATAAGGGTTTTCTATTGGATTGGAATACACAATAGTATTTAAATGCTGGACATGCTCACACAACACATGAAAGAGTGTGCAATATAACATTTACTTTTAATAGATTTTATTGGGCGCGTGACTCCCTTTTTTCAGTTCCTTGTAATATTTTAAGCGGTGTCTGTGGTTTGTTATTTCCTTGTGGTTTTTGATCTCTTTGGGAGTTCTATATACTCTGTGTGTATTAGCTTAACATGCGAGGTTCGGTAGAAAATTATCACTATGTTCTAAAGAACAAAAAATTGGTAATTCTATTTCCACTTCCTTTAAGACTTTAGGGCCGAATTATCAAGCTCCGAATGGAGCTTAATGCCCGTTTCCGAATGAGTCTTCAGGATCGCCGGAAACAGCAGTTATGACCTCTACTCTATAACTTGTCCCCCTGCTCTGAGGCTGCGGACATCAATCCGCCCAATCCTATATGATCAGGCTGATTGACACCCCCTGCTAGCGACCGATTGGCTGCAAACCTGCAGGGGGCGACATTGCACAAGCAGTTTAAAAGAACTGCTTGTGCAATGATAAATGCAGACAGCGTAAAGGTGATGAATATAGTAGAACTAGCTTAAGAATTAATGTAAACCTTTTTTTTTAATCAGGGAAGATCTATAGATATTAACAGAAAATAATTTCATTAAAATGAGTAGGTTTATTGATCCACCAAGACTTTCATACTCATCTGCTTCACATATTATAAGATGTTCCCCTCTCTAAGACCACATGGACAGAAAAACAGTTGGATACAGACAATTACCAATGAGATATCCTCATGGCAATAGGATCAACTGAAAAGAGAGTGTAGATAATAATAATTTTTTATCAAATTTGAGACATGGGGGTAGATTTATTAAGCAGTGAATGCTGCTTTCCATGCCCATTACTATCCTTTTAAGAAGCAACGGTCGTAAAACCGCTGCTCCTTAACTTCTGCGCCATCTTTTAGGTGGTGGACTGAAATCATCCCGATTCGATATGATTGACACCACCTGCTAGCAGCCGATTGGCCGCCGGTGAGCAGGGGACGGCATTGCACAAGCATTTCACTAGAAATGCTTGTGCAATGATAAATGCAGACAACGTATGCTGATGGCATTTAGCGAGGTCGAGCGGACATGATTCGCTACAGTGAATCATGTCCCCTCGACCGTTAATAAATGTATCCCATGGTATCTAATCTTTCTTCAAAAGATCTATAGACACTTTGTAAATGTTTGTTATACAATTTAACATTCATAATTTATGTGATATATTTGTGGATATAAATTACTTTACTTTGCAGAGACACTTTTTTGAATAAGAATATTTTATTAAAAAAACAAAACTTGGCTTTTTATTAATCATTACAAATAATATGCCTGATGTTATAATCAAAGGTGCTGTATTCGTAGAGATAGATGTCTTGATTGACCATTTCTTTTGAAGTTTAAATTCACATTGAGCATTAAACAGCTTTCGATTTTATTCTTTTAACTCAAGTATTTTTTATATTGATCTAGTTAAGTTTTTTTCCCATTTAATACTTTAAAGCTACCTCAATCGCGTAGTTAATATATGAGGATTTGAAATAGGGAAAGAAAATAAGTACTTGATAATGTAACAACTAATAAATATCTGATGCAGACCAATGAACAGGGTATTTCACTGCAAGAATTGAAAGATTATCTTGGTAAAGCTTTAATTATTGTCTAAGAATTAAATAAAAAACCAATAATACATTTATTGATAAAAGTCACCAAGCAGTCTTTACGGTTTACCATTAAAATTGGACACAACTATCATTATTATATATCAGGATGTTACAGACATGAAAATTGGTATTTAGATACTCATTGAAAAAAAGAAAAAAAAAGTGTTTTACCATTTCCCCAAAATCCACTTAAGGGGGGTCAAAAGGGGGGGGGGGAGCTGATTTATGAGGATACCTATATCTCGAAAACCAAAGATGTTACAGATATGAAAATTGGTATTTAGATTCTCCTTGAAAATTAAAAAAATACATGTTTTATAATTTCCCGAAAATCCACATAAGGGGGGGCTGATTTATGAGGATACCTATATCTCAAAAACCAAAGATGTTACAGGCATGAAAATTGGTATTTAGATTCTTCTTTAAAAATAAAGAGGGGGGCGGAGCCTGGAGCCGTTAGGAGATGGCTGCTTAGAGTTGGAGCTCTGTGCAGTACTATGGCATAGGACGATATGCTGAGGGGATAAACATAAAAGTTTTGCCTCATTTTGTGGGGAAAAGAAGTGCACACTCCCGAAATTGGCTGGAACTGCTGTTGGGAGCCATAAATCTGTCTGCTAGCGGCGGAGCACAGGAGCAGATAGATGCCGAGCGCCATTTTGGTGGCGTGTTAACGCAACACCGGAGCAACTTTCTAAGAGATTTAGCTGCTGGGGATGCTACCAGGAATAAGCGCATACCCTTTAAACGACTCCTAAGACTAGCAGCTACACCGGACATCTAGCGACTCTAACGGAGGACAGCAAGGCTTCAAAAAAAGACCCGGTGAGGAGCGGGCTGACATAGAGGGCCTAGAGGCGCATAAACCAGTGGCGGTAAGAAGGGTATTTGAAAATGACACGCTAGTCAGAGCTGATCTGAGAGACTGAAAGTTGAGCTGGGCGATATGTGTGGGGCTACCATTCAAAGTCCACATTATGTTTTCATGAGTCCATATTAACCCCTGAAGGGGATGGAAGTTATTAATGCATATACAATGCATATAAATATAGAGCATATGTAACGGCCATTTTCTAATAATGCTGGGACCCAGACTAAAGAATCCTGCACTTCACAGCCACAGATACTAAAAGGGACACACACCAATGAAAGCACTTCTTATACAGCCATTATCAGACATCTAGTAAGGCGACAAGGACACCTACATGCTGACAAGGGGTCTAAATCAATCCTGCCATCTATCTCATAAGCCTGAGATATGATATTAGAGAGAAATAAAAGCTTTGATTTCGTTATCAGAGAGCGCTGTCGACATATATAATGCTGATAGAGATAAGGGTGGAGGAGCATCAAAAAGCTGGAATATACTCAGAAACCTACAGCATTGTCTCTCTACCACTAGCCTCTTACATTGGTTAAGTACTGACTTATGTGCCTTTTGCATTTATTGCATTAACCTCCTTTTATCAATGCATCTATTCTACTATAAACTTCCAAACTAATATACCATTGGAAATTTGGCTAAATCTAGCAGAACCATGTCAGTGAGGAAACAGAATAAACCCTCCCAGGGGCCTAAATCAGCAGCAGCCAGCCTGTTTTTCAAACCTGCTAAAGGAGAGAAACATTTAGAGTCTGCTAACATGGCGCTGGAAGAAGATAACGACTCTGATGCAGGATCACAATATACAGAAGAAGATGCAACTCCTGCTACAAAAGCTGACTTGAAGACACTGGTATCTAAACAGGATATTAGTAAAAATTTTGATAAGCTCTGGGAAAAATTTGACGCTTTTCAAAATACTGTCACGAATAGCCTAGCAGACATAAAGCAAGACATCTTGGAGTTGGGTACTAGGGTTGCAACCCTAGAAGAAAATGAAACCACTATTACAGAAGACCTTTCTGATATTACTCAAAAGATCTCCACGCAGCAGCAGGAAGTAAATGAGATGCATGACAAACTGGAAGATCTCGAGAACAGAGGCCGTAGATGTAATATACGTCTAAAAGGGGTCCCAGAGACAATCTCAGCTGAGGAGCTTCCCATTTATCTACACCAATTATTTCAGGCCATCACGGGAGAAACGGGTGAAGAAAAATTCCAACTGGAAAGGGCACATCGTGCATTAAGAGCAAGGCCAAAAGAAGAAGCGCCACCTAGAGATGTCATAGTGAAGTTTCTTAGATTTCCAGAAAAGGAAGAAATCCTATCGGCAGCCAGGAAGAACCCTACTTTCAAATTTCAGGGGGTGGTGATACAATTCTTTCAGGATCTATGTGTGAGGACTCTACAAAGAAGAAGTTATCTGAGACCCCTTACCACACTCCTGAGAAAACATCAAATAGTATACCGCTGGGGATTCCCCTTCAGCTTATATATTCAGTATAATGGAAGATCATTCAGTTTGAAAGAAGCGTCAGAGATTCCAGAGATATGCCGCAGACTACAATTGGACACTCCTGAGATTCCTCAACTAAACCAGACAGAGAGTTCCTCTCAAATATTGGCAAATCAACCTCTTCAACAGAGACAGAAGTGGACCAAAGTTCCAAAAAGAAAGGCTAAGTCTTAGTGCTTTTTTATCTTCTTGTTCCTGACTAAGCTGAGCTTTTCTACATCTCTCTAGGAGGAGGGAGACGTGAAGAATGTATCCTTTTTTGTATCCAGTGACACTTTTTTAGGGTATGAACTGATATACCAGATACCTGGGAGAACATTAGACTCCTACTAGCGAAAGTCAGGGTAGCTGTAGATTCGGGAGGGAATGGGGTCAGAAAGCATTTAAAGGCTAGGAGGTGATTGTTAAGAAAATGTTAAATGTTATCTTTCCAGATACTCTCAAGGAAAAGGGGGTGTATCCCTTCCTCTTTTTTTTTCATTAGATTGCCTATTGTTATAGTACAGACAGTATGTAACTACAACCAACCTGAGTGGGGAAGAGGTAAAGGTTGGGGATGTTTTTGTTTTATGTTTATTTTGTTTATTTTCCTTTTTTGCCTACAGGAGACAGGGATCTTTGATCCTTGGCTACTATGCTTTCATTTGTATATTTGACAATTTGTATTTGATTGTTACTTTATGTGTTCTTGTTTTTGTTTATGTCCTGTCGACTCGCCTTATTTCTATGCATGAATCATTTAACCAAAGAAAACCTTATCCACAATGCCTATGGGCAACAAGAATGATTGAGGAGACAGCGGATCCGGGGGGGGGGGGTCCCCCACACACAAAATAGTAAGTAATGACTTTTAATCTTCGACTAATTTCACATAACGTCAGGGGCCTCAACACTGACCCAAAGCGTAGAATAGCGATGAGCCAATACATTAGATTGAAGGCTAACATCATTTACCTTCAAGAGACACACTTTACCAGGGAAGCCATTCCCAAATATTGGGCCAGAGGGTACACTCAACATTTTCACTCTATAACAGATAGGAAAAAAAGGGGAGTATCAATACTAATTCATCACTCGGTGGGGTTTGTGATGGAAGAAACAATTAGGGATCCAGAAGGCAGGTTTTTGATACTTAAAGGTAGAATACGGGATAAGCACATAGTCTTTTGTAATGTTTATGCGCCCAATGAATCACAAGCGCCCTTTTTCTCTCATGTCTCGGATCTACTGACACATTGGTCGCATTTCCGGATAATCTTAGGGGGGGATTTTAATGTGTCAATGTATGCACACCAAGACAAAGACAAGGTTCCACTAACCCGAAAACAAATGAGACACAACTCTACAGTTAAAAAAATAAAAGATACTTTCTTATCACATAATATTTTGGATTCCTGGGACACCTTATACGGTAAAACAAATGACTATACATACTATTCGTTTGCACATGGTTCCTACTCAAAGTTAGACTACATCTATCTGAGTCAGACATTGATCCCAGACCTAGCCTCTTCTAAGATACACGCATGTGCATGGTCGGATCATTCTATAGTTCAAGTAGACATCAAACACACTTTCCACACTAGTGCAACACGGTCCTGGAACTTTGACCCATACGTTCTTCAAGACGTTAAGACGAGAGAATCTATATCTAAGGCACTGTCAGAATATTGGGGCTTAAACGAGGGAACCACCTCCAATCCTATCACCATTTGGGCGGCACATAAACCCTATATTAGAGGGCTGCTTATTAAAGAAAAAGCGGCCTTAACCAAAGCTGCTAGGCGGCAGACGGAAACATTGCAAAAAGAAATAGACACACTCACTAGGACACATCAACTAAACTCATCACCCATCATCTTTACACAATTACAGGCTAAAAGATTAGAACTAGCTACAATTATGAACAAGACATCAGTTAGGGCAGCGCACAGATTAAACTCACATTATTTTTTATATGCAAACAAACCCGACAGATATTTGGCTCATAAGCTGAAGGAAAGGACTAAGTCTTTTACGATACCTTCTCTACAAAAATCTGATGGCTCTTGTACATCTGATCCCCAGGAGATAGCGGATAGTTTCGCTCAATACTATGCTCAACTCTATGACGGAAAAAAAGTTACACATTCTGACCAGATGACCAGACTCCGGTCTGACTTCCTAGATGACACTAGACTGAATCCCCTGGGGGACGAGGACAGGGACGAATTAAATGCAGAAATTACGACTCGAGAGGTCCATAATGCCATTAAAGAGCTTAAGCCAGGAAAAGCAGCGGGTCCAGATGGGTTCCCAGGGGACTATTACCAACTTTTCAAATCGGTACTCATCCCACATGTAGTTTCCCTATGCAATGATATCTTAAAAGGTAATGAGATCCCCGAGGAAATTTTACAAGCAAAAATAGTAGTTATCCCCAAAGCAGGCAGAAACCCAAAACTATGTCAAAGTTATCGCCCCATTTCCCTCATCAATCAGGACATTAAGATTTTTACTAAGATTCTTGCGAATAGACTCAAATTATATTTACCCAAGCTAATTCATCCTGACCAGGTGGGCTTTGTTCCTGATAGGGAAGCCCCAGACAACACGAGGCGTGCGATCTCCCTGATAGAGTATCTTAGCAAAACGAGAACGCCTTCTCTGGTCCTATCCTTGGATGCGGAGAAGGCGTTCGACAGAATAGATTGGGAATTTATGCTAGAAGTTTTAGGTAGATTAAATATTCAGGGCTCATTTGTTCAAGCCATCAAAAGCATTTATTCTCACCCTACAGCTAGTGTCAGAGCGGCAGGTTATCAGTCAAAACTGATAGACATTTTAAATGGTACTCGCCAAGGCTGTCCACTTTCACCCCTGTTATTTGCAATATGTATAGAGCCATTAGCAGAGAAGATACGCATATCACCAGATATCCATGGGGTTTCACTCAGGGGACAGGAATTTAAAGTGTCGCTGTTTGCAGACGATGTCCTTCTCACATTGACTAGACCACTCGTTTCCCTACCAAATCTATATAAGGTTCTACAAGATTACTCAGATATATCAGGGTACAAGGTTAATCTAGAAAAATGTGAGGCTATCCCTATTGCCCTCCCCAACCATACCAAAAAACTTATAGAAACGAATTTTGAGTTTACATGGAATAAGGGGTCGATTAAATATCTGGGGATTAAACTTTCGAATAACATTGATGACTTATACAATCTGAATTATGTCCCTTTATACAGATCGATTAGGAAAGACTTAGATGTCTGGAAAAAAGGCAGGTTTTCCTTGTATGGCCGACTAACATCAATTAAAATGAATATCCTACCAAGGCTTCTCTACCTTTTCCGAGCCCTACCTATTAAAGTGCCATTGATTGACCTTAGTAAACTTCAAAAGGATTTAGTGAGCTTTTTCAGAGGTGCTAAAACAGCTAGGATCCCATCTCATGTTTTACAGCAACACAGACAATTGGGAGGGGTGGGAATGCCAAATTTGTTACAGTACTATCAAGCGGCTAGATTAGCTCAGACCACCTTATTTAGCAAAAACCCAGCAGATCGGGTGTGGATCCGTGTGGAGACGCTAATGACAGAATATAGCAACCCAGACGATATCCTATGGGATCACTCGAAACAACCCTTTAAGGGAAAGCCGGCCTCCAGACTTACGGTAGAGATGATGCAGACTTGGACCGTGTTGTCCAGATCTTTAAACCTAATTCCAATAGACTCAGTAGTGAGACCAATTAAGACTCTCCTAAATCCAGAGTTTCATCTACACATGGGGAAGTGGGACAATAAAGGGCTATATAGGGTTGCAGACTTTTTACACAATAATAAACTAGCTACATATCAACAAATTCAAGACAAGATATATCCAGAGAAAATGCAATGGTTCCTGTACCTACAAATATCTTCAACTATCACTAAATTTAGGAAACATAGCTCAGCGACACTGTTGACAACACTCGAACGTCTATGCAACTCACCTAATCAACACAAAAAACTGATTTCAGCTATATACTTAGCGATACAAAAGGCTAAACATACCTCTAAAACTAAACTAATGGAACAGTGGGAAAGGGAACTGAACAAAATATACTCAATCGATGAGTGGGACACACTCCTATACACATCGAGCAAAGGAATGATCAGTGCGGACTTTAGAGAAAATTGCCTAAAAACATCTTTCAGGTGGTACTTGACCCCCATTATCACCTCCCACTACACGCAGGGGGGCAGCAAACTCTGTTATAGGGGATGTGCAGACAGGGGGACATATATTCATATGTGGTGGGAATGCCCGCAAATTAAACAGATATGGTCTAGGCTGTCTACACTACTTAGCGAGGTCCTGACGACATCTATCTCTCTGACTGCTCCACAGGCGCTGCTAAACGAACATATAGAACCCTTTAATGCACCCATTAACACCTTTATACGGATTCTGTGTACTGCTACTAGAATATGTGTGGCACGACACTGGAAGTCAGGGGCACCCTCGTGGGGCGAGGTGACGGATAAAATAAAGGCTACATATAAATTGTCGGAAACAGCAGCACATATTCAAAATAACCACAATCAATTTTCCAAGATATGGTACTTCTGGTTATTAGCGGGTTATTAGTGATGACAGTGGGGTTGAGGGGTGCACCCTGACTATGGAAGGTGAGGAACTAATGTTTGGATTGGGTGGGGAAGACCAACCAATATTGACTAGAAAACCTCTCGGAGTGACCTTAAAATTGGTGGGGGCCCCTTTCCTGGATCTGCTGCACTTGGGAAGAGTCGACAGGCAAGTTGAAGTTTGTTCTTTTTTTCTTAATTGCTGAGTTGTTTTATTTTTTGTTGTTTAGTTGTTTGGGGGGGGGGAAATGTAGGCTATACAAACATGTTGAGCTTGGAGGAGGGAGCAGTGAGAAATGGTTCATGATGCCTTCTTTTGTTATTACCTCTACCATGCTCACATAAATGTGAATTGATAATTCTCTTTGCAGCAACATGGATCAGATAGGTTGCATCATAGACATTATACTAGTTTACTGTTGTAAAATAACTGACTCTGAAGATATCAACCTTACAAGAGATTACTGATTAACGGACTAGGACCTATGTAAAAGAGTTGGTAAAGGCGATACAGCTTGTACCCAATGAACAATGTGATCTGTACCTGTTGTTTATAATGTAAAGCGAATAAAAATTATTTCAACTAAAAATAAAGAAACGTGTTTTACCGTTTCCTGAAAATACAGTTAAGGGGGGATGATTTATGAGGATACCTATATCTCAAAAAATGAATATATTACAGACGTGAAAATTGGTATTTAGATTCTCCTTTAAAAATAAAGAAATACGTGTTTTACCCTTTTCCAAAAATCCACTTAAGGGGGGGTCAAAAGGGGGGCACACATTGTTGCGAGTGGTTGCATTTTTCGCTATTTCTTAAAAATCACAAAATCAATGCGAGCGAAGCAGCGAGCAACATCTAGTATACACATACATACAAAGGTTGAAAAGGTTTGAATTTCAGAATAGTTTGGATTTTTAAATATTTGTATCTGTAAAATTGGACAGTTGGGAGACGGGGATGGAACCAAGTGTAAACATCAATATCATTTAGTAATTTAGGAAATATTCACGTCATAATACAGCTTATAGATGCAACCTAAAGGTAGTTAGTTATATCATTTCTAATACTTTTGTATACATAGTACCCTCAGAAAAAAACTACTGTGCTGTTATCAGAAAGGTAATATTTGTTTTTTTAAATACATATAGACTATTATTTGCATTTTAGAAAAGAAAAACCAAACCAAAGACACAGGTAGAGAAGATTATGACTTACAAGAGTAAAATAGTTATTTATATATATATATATATATATATATTATTTTTTTTAAATATTAATTAAAAAGTTTGGATTTCAGAATGTTTAGATTATGGAATTCCAGATATGGGGTTTTATACCTGTATATATAATTTACGGAAAAGGAAAAAAAAAGAAAACTAAACAAAAACTAAAAACAATTCATGCTAACCATAGTAACTGAAATAAACCTATAATTAGAAGGAAAAAAAAATATTTGTTTTTGTTATAATCTCACCTTTATCATATGACTGATGGTGCAGTGAATTCTGAAAAACAGCCTAATAAGATATTTGATTTGTAGATGGCTAAACTCTAAACTAAAAAAATCATGGTTCAAACTTACTAAAGCTAAACTGATTAAAAAAGCATTTTAAAATCCAAACTATTGTAACATTGGACAATGATCATTTTCTTTTTTAGAAAGACATTCATCTTCAAGAATTAATTAAATTATTTGGGGTTATATATTTAGGAAATGACTTAACAAAAATTGCATAGGTCATATAACATGGAGGCCCATTTATCAAGCTCCGTACGGAGCTTGAGGGCCCGTGTTTCTGGCGAGTCTTCAGACTCGCCATAAACAGCAGTTATGAAGCAGTGGTCTAAAGATCGCTGCTCCATAACCCGGGTTGATTGACACCTCCTTGCTGACGGCCGATTGTCCGCGAGTCTGCAGGGGGCGGCGTTGCAATGCTGAATACGGAGAGTGTCCGACAGACATTTGATAAATAGGTCTCAATATGTTAAATATAATAATATGTGATGATAACTATTTATAGCTGGCATTTGATGTTCATATGTTGTATGTTAATATTCACCATAAAAAAGAGGTAGAAGTGGTGAAATGTATTTTGCAATGTGGCATTGCTAGAACTTGTATGTTTTATTTTACATTCTATACATGTTGAAATATAATAACTTTATTTACAAAGATTAGTTTTACTTGCAAATGAATGAACCAATCATTGGAATCAGAGCTGAACCTAGCTTTATAATGCCCAGCATCTGAATAACTATGAATTTGGATTTTTTTTATTTTTTTTTAACTAGCATTGATAAATAATACATTATATATTCAGAATAGTTTTTATTAATAGTGTTAATTTATCTTTTATTAAAGAAAGTATTTATTTTGAGGGGTTTATGCACTAAACATAATTTAGCACCTAGCAAACTAGTGTCTATTAAACATTTTACCAGTAAAGTTCACTAGATATTAGAAATACTGTATATGCAATGCTTTGCTCACAATATTTAGTATAAATGATGGAACATGTTTCTGTGTTTATCCATCGCAAAGAGGTTTAACCCATTTAGGTCAGCTCAATGCACATTAGTTCCTTAGCTTGTCACAGCCACTGTTTGGTGGTTATGTACATATTCTGTCCCTGACTGGCTATCCAGCAGTGCCCAGCACTGAAGTGCATTGTAGTTTAGGAGTGAATTTTGTGTTTTTAATTCCTTTGTAAAAGTTAAACAAAGAGTTAAAGGCTCACAGTAGAAGACTAATAAGGCCCTCAAATGCAGGGGAACAAACCTGCAGTGATAAAAAAAAAAATTAATGACATACTACGTCATTACAAATCTTTGCATGGTTTGCCAAAGACTTAGGGAGCGATTTATCAAGCCTGCCTTTGACTGCAGGTTCTCACAAGAGAACCTGCACACTGTATTTAACAAGCAGCGGTCATTAGACAATTGCTTCCCTACCCTTTTGCCACCTCGTAGGGGGCAAATTTCAATTTCTGCGGTCTAGTCCGACCGGAGAGATTGACAGTGTGACGGACTCCAGCTACCTCGACTGGGCAGCTCCACCAGAAGGGTCCTTCCTATACCTGGAAAATGCCGCTATGTAGCGGAGCAAAGTGATTATAGCAGAGCCCACCCAAATTATCAGACAGAATCAGTATTCGGGTGAAACAAAGAACAACTTTATTGTGGAAACACACTACTTTTATGCACCAACTCATCTTGATAAAGAGTCTTAACAGACCTCCAGATCTCCTGCCTTTCCGGCCCCTCCAGACAGGCTGGCGCCCCTCATAGTGTCCATTGTCTTATAGGGTCCCAGTGGTACCGAGGGGGCTATTCCGGGGTGATCCCGGGGGAGGGGCGGCACTTCCAGGATGTCGTTGGAAAGCTCTCAGCCCCCAGATGCTACAGTCCAAAAAGCGACATGATCCATGGCTGGGGGCCGGAGCTACGGGGTGATCAAATGTACACTGGGAATACTAGATAGATAATCCCTTTATTTACCATTCCCCAGTTTTGCCTAACCAACACTGTTATATTAATACACTATTTACCTCTGTGATTACCTTGTATCTAAGCTTCTGCAGACTACCTCCTTATCTCAGATCTTTTGACAGATTTTGCTTAACTCCACGTGTGTAAGCAAAATGTTGTCTATGTGCAACACATGAACTAACGCCCTCTAGCTGTGAATAACTGTCAAATGCATTCAGATAAGAGGTGGCCTTCAAGGGCTTAAAAATTAGCATATGAAAATACCTAGGTTTAGCTTTCAACTAAAAATAGAACAAAGCAAATTTGATTATAAAAGTGAACTAGAAAGTTTGAAATAATATGCCCTATCTGAATCATTAAAGTTTCATTTGGACTTTACTATGCCATTAATAAAAATTTGCAGCTTGTGACAGGTGGGAGGGGGCGATGGTAGACAGTAGCCTTACAGAACAATAGCAGGGAGAAGGGACTTTGTTGCTTCTAAAAAAAAAAACAACACACTAGATAAAAGTATTTTGCACATTTATGTACTTTTTTCCATCACACCCACTTGTTCTGCAGATATCTTTAAGTTTCAAAATTTCATAAAGATAGAAACAGAATATATGTAATTGGGGTTTCACAAGAAGTGTCATGTAAAAGCATTTATGCATCCTGGTCTTTGTTGGTCATAAATACAAGTAAAACATTTATACTTAGGGAATACATGTGATTTATAAGATGTTTAACTTTTAATGCAAAAGCTTTTCTTTGAAACTAATAAAAAACAGATCGTAAAGAGAAAAAAAAAAAGTTTAACTTTTGTTCCATATGTAATACATTGTAATTAATCATTTGAAAACTAATCAAAAAGATTGACTTGAGCCGAAAAAATACATGATTTCCATATGTGTATAGATAGTTGTTGGAATAACTTGTACAGTTATCACATATATTGTTTAACATGCTATGATTTCACTTTTTTTATTTTTACTTAAAAGTTCTATGAAATAGCTGTCTGTTTCTTGCTCAGCATTACATAGGTAACAAATAAATTCATGTCATTTTAGAAATAAATCTCAATTTAAAATTAAAAATAAACATTATTCTATATACTTGCGTATCAGTTACTTAAATGGCCTATATTGCATAATTGGTGATTAACAAATATTAAAGTGATATGAACTGAACAATGTCATTTTTTTAAAGGGACATTTAAAGGGACAGTCAACACCAAAATTGTTATTGTTTAAAAAGATAGACAACACCTTTACTACCAATTCCCCAGCTTTGCACAACCAACATTGTTATATTAATATACTTTATAACTTTTAAACCACTAAATTTCTGCCTGTTTCTAAGCCACTATACAGACAGCATCTTATCACATGTTTTTTTATTTGCTTTTCACAATGGGAGATTGCTAGTTCATGTGTGCCATATTGATGACATTGTGCTCACGCCCGTGAAGTTGTGCACAACACAGCACTAATTGGCTAAAATGTAAGTCAATTGACAATAAATAAAGTCGTGTGATAAGGGAGCTGTCAGAAGAGGCTTAGATACAAGGTAATAACAGAGATAAAAAGTATATTAATATAACTGTGTTGGATGTTCAAAACTGGGGAATGGGTAATAAAGGGATTATCTATATTTTTAAACAAAAATGTTGGAGTTGACTGTCCCTTTAACACTAAATACATTTTATAAGCATAGCTTTAAGACTATTCTCCACCTACCTCTAGCCATGGGTGCTCCCATGTTGAAATCTGGATTTCACGGCATTCCAGTGCGGATATGTTTGCACATGTGCAGCAACTCTCCTACTAGCAGTGTGACCTAGGTACCATAATGGCAGCACCCATGATTAGAGGGAGGTGCATGAAATGGATTTAGAGTCCCTTTAAAGGAAAAAATACTGCAATATATATTATTCATTTTGACTATGTTTACTGTAAGATTGGGCTAAAAGGTGTGCTTGATACATTCCTTCTAGCAGGGCTGCATTTCCAGTTTGCATTTTGCAAATTGGAATCCCCATGAATGCGTTTCATTTTTTAATAGAAGCATTTTTGTAATATACATGGATCAGCAAAAATGCTTTTAACAAAAGCTATAGCTGTTTCAAAAGTGTATTTAAGTATGCACTGTGCACCAGCATAAACACAGCACTTGCTCAGAGCATAAGGTCCTTGTACCATCTGGTAATGACTCAATTTGTTAATTGTTTACATAAATTCAAGCCCCACTGGCACTATGAGCAGCTGCAGTATTTAAAATGCTGGTGCATTGAGAATATCACTAAAACAGGAATACATTTTACTAGAAGCATTTTTTTGCTGTATTAATACATGTATATTGCAAACATGTTTCTATTCAAATATGTAATTCATCTTTAATCATTTAAATTTTGACCGGAATGTCCATTTAACTGACTCTTCAACATTCTACACAGTGGTTGGTTAGATCAAAGCACGAGCTTCTTTACACCCATCTCGAATTAGCCAACCAAAAGAGGACTACAGATATGAAGTCTATGCAGCATATCTTTGGATCACTCTTAATTTGCCAAAACTTGTAAATCATGCTCGTTGGGATAGCGCGTCCTCAGAGCTCTGGTTAACTGTTTTGCGAAACATAGAAGTTGCACAAAACACATAAAAAATACATTACATAGTACAGTGACACTCATAATAACAGCGTCTATGTGAAGAACATTGGAATGTGAAATAGTCATATTTTCATGTCAGGCTAGTGCACTTGAGAATATGTGATCGTGTTTGCATGTGAGTAGGGTGTTCGTTTTTTGCTCCATTGACTTCTATAGTTTATCGTGCATGCAATATTATAAGTTTGGCTTTTATGCGCGTCGGGTCAGTGCACGAGTGAATACAGTTTACTTTCAACTCATAATACGAGCACAACCCGACTCGCAAAAAAATCTTACTTCTAAAGCAGTTAACGCTCAAGCAGGAGCGTTAAATAACGCTCCACTTGTAATCAGGCCCAGAATGTTTAATCAAGTAAAATAAAGCATTACACGATACATCTAGACATGTCACAAATGTTAATATTCTGCATTTCCTTTTATAAAAGAATATGGCTGCAGTCAATGGCATTCGCCTCTTATTAGAGCTGGATTTATTCATACAATAGTGCAATACATAAATATCTGCAGATCTTTGCGTTTTGCACTATTAACCCCTTGAGTGCTAACGACGGTTCTGAGCCGTCGCAGAGTCTCTCACTCAGGTGCTAACGACGGCTCAGAGCCGTCGCTAGCACTCTCCCACATTGAGGGAGATCTGGGGGCTCCCACCCACTCCTACCCCGGCGATCGTGCCTGTATAATGACAGGCATCGCTGGGGCTTCACGTTTTGCGTGGTGACGTCACGCATAATGACGTGATGACATCACCGCGCAACTTTATTTAAAAAAGACAATGGACAATATAGGGAAAGGGGGCATGATGCTTAGAAGCCTGTATCTCAGGCATCTTAGCAGCTACAGACCCCCAAGACCCACCATTGGAAAGGTAACCGGAAAAGAAAAAAAAAGTTAAAAAAAATATATATATTTTAAAAAATGTCAAATTAAAAACCCCTCACATGTGCTTAGCACCCAGGTGGGAAAGTGCTTAGCACTCAAAGGGTTAAACAGATAGATCCAGCTCCTAAAAGAGGCAAATGCGGTTGCCTGCTGCCATATTCAGCATTCATTTATATAAAAAAATACTGAATATGAAAACCTACATCTGTCTATTATTACCTACAATATTTTACATAATTTTGCTGCCAAATACCCCTGAAAATCGTGCTCATTTCATTTCCTCCAGAAAAGCTAGAGTGCTTCCATCATATTTATATTAACATGAAACCTCATTTTTTATTTTTCATGACTCAGGCCCCAATTCAAAATCCCTGGGCTGGTGATATTCTATAAGAATCCTTGCAGTACTCCTATTTACCTTTTGGAATTATATAAAGCCACTTTTTACCCTGAAAACAGGGTGTCTCGCTAAGGGGCATTTTTGTCTAGGGAGGAGATACATACATTACAAAAATGCACAATAAAATGTATAATTTTAAAATCATACAAAACTAATAATTGAACCATTCACACAAAATTATGCAGGAAAAATTGTATTGTTAAAGGGACACTGAACCCATTTTTTTTCTTTCGTGATTCAGATAGAGCATGGAATTTTAAGCAACTTTCTAATTTACTCCTATTATCAAATTTTCTTTATTCTCTTGGTATCTTTATTTGAAATGCAAGAATGTAAGTTTAGATGCCGGCCCATTTTTGGTGAACAACCTAGGTTGTCCTTGCTGATTGGTGGATAAATAAATCCACCAAACAAAAACTGCTGTCCAGAGTTTTGAAACAAGAAAAAAGCTTAGATGCCTTCTTTTTCAAATAACGATAGCAAGAGAACGAAGAAACATTGATAATAGGAGTAAATTAGAAAGTTGCTTAAAATTGCATGCTCTATCTGAATCACAAAAGAAAAAATTTGGGTTCAGTGTCCCTTTAAAGGGCATCAAAATTTGTAACAAAATTGTTCGCCAAAAATTGTGAAATGTGTAGGTAAATTACTCAGAAATAAAATGTACTAACAATGCACACAGTAAATCGTAATTTAAGTACACTGGATGTGCAAAAAAAAGCAAGACATTCATACTTATAGGTACAAAATACAAAGCGTAATAGATTTTTCGTAAAATGGGCGTATATATAAAATTTTGTCTTAAATCCAAACGTAAATTTTATTAAAAAAATTGCACTACAGTTTCACAATTTTTTCTTGCAAATTATAATAGTGTTGAGTTTTCAGCAAAATACTCAAAACGTTAATTACTCTGAAAGGAAAATCATGCATACGAAAATGACTGCAAATTGTGAAAACAGCATAATTTGATTTGTATTAAGCGTAATATTCATGTTTTAAAAAACACCCCAGTTTTCCCCTCTGTACTTTGTCCTCCATTGCAAACTTTTACCTAGTAGAGAGCTCTCATTATTTGTATGGGAGACATCTCGCCACTTGCAGGGACAGCCACTTTTTATATATAATTCCATGAGGGCTGTCCCTGCGAGTGTTAGAGTTGAAAACCATGTCTTGCCCAGCTAATTTTTGAAAATTGGGGCCTCAGAGAAAGCATGTAATTTTATACAACTTTCCAATTTACATCTATTATGTAATTTCTTTTGTTCTCTTGGTATACTTTGTTGAAAAGCATACCCAGGAAGGTTTAGAAGCTGCTTATTGGGGCAGCGCATATATGCCTCATGCTATTGGATTACCCATGTGCATTGCGGTTTCTTCAGAAAAGGATACCAAGAAAATGAAGCAAATTAGATAATAGAAGTAAATTAGAAAGTTGATTAAAGGGACAGTCTAATCAAAATTAAACTATCATGATTCATATAGGGCACTTAAATTCCAATTACTTTTATCATAAATTTCCTTTGTTTTCTTGGTATTTTTAGTTGAAAGCTAAACCTAGGTAGGCTCATATGCTAATTTACAAGCCCTTGACGACTCTTATCTGAATGCATTTGACAGGTTTTCACAGCTAGAGGGCGTTAGTTCATGTGTGCCATATAGATAACATGGTGCTCATGCCTGTAGGTTACTTATGAGAGGGCACTGATTGGCTAAAATGCAAGTCTGTCAAAAGAACTGAGATAAGGGGTCTCAGGGTCTGCTGAGGCATAGATACAAGGTAATCACAGAGGTAAAAAATATATTAATATTACCGTGTTGGTTATACAAAACTCGGGAATGGTTAATAAAGGGATTATCTATCTTTTTAGACAGTAAAAATTCTGGAGTAGACTGTCACTTTATTTTCTATCTGAATCATGAAAATAAAAACCATTTTTGGGTTTCATGTCCGTTTAAAGTACCATAAAGCAGGCAGAGCTGAATGCATAACATTAAAAATATTTCCTGTCTGCCAGCACCCTCTTAAATTGGGCCCTTTGTATTTTTCAATAAAGTCACATATTTTAGTTAAAACTACAATAAAAAAAATGTACTAATGGAATTTGACATTGCCGCTCCGCCAATCTCTACAATCACTGTCCAAACACTCCAGAATACAATTTAAAGTATTAACCTACAGCCTCACTCCCAACTATGGGGGGTAGTTATCAACGTGTCAACTTTCCTGCCTTCGCCGGCCCAATACGCCCGCCTAAGCTCGCCTCACATCGCTGCCGCGGACCTGAAAAAATTCGCCTAAGTTATCAAGTAAAGCTGTCAAAAAGCCGCGGATCGATGAGCAGCGGACTGTGAGAGTTATCACTCATCTGATCTCGCTGCTCTTTGGCTGTTTGACAGCTTTCTTGCTAGCCTGTCACTAAGCACTCACACTAAACTACACTGTTCTACCCCCTATACCGGCGCCCCCGGAGCCCCCCGCAACTAAATAAAGTTACTAACCCCTAAACCGCCGCTCCTAGACCCCGCCGCAAGTCTTATAAATGTATTAACCCCTAAACCGCCGCTCCCGGACACCGCTGCCACCTACATTATACCTAGTAACCCCTATCCTGCCCCCCCTATACCGTCGCCCTCTATAATAAAGTTATTAACCCTTATCCTGCTGATCCCGCACCTCACCGCAAATAAATAAATAGTTTAACCCCTAAACCGCCGCTCCCTGAACCCGCCGCAACCTATATTAAATTTATTAACCCCTATCCTGCCCCCCCTACACCGTCGCCACCTATAATAAATTTATTAACCCCTATCCTGCCCCCCACTACACCGCCGCCACTGTAATAAAATTATTAACCCCTAAACCTAAGTCTAACACTAACCCTAACACCCCCCTAACTTAAATATTAATTAAATAAATCTAAATCATATTTCTATTATTAACTTATGAGAGGGCACTGATTGGCTAAAATGCAAGTCTGTCAAAAGAACTGAGATAAGGGGTCTCAGGGTCTGCTGAGGCATAGATACAAGGTAATCACAGAGGTAAAAAATATATTAATATTACCGTGTTGGTTATACAAAACTCGGGAATGGTTAATAAAGGGATTATCTATCTTTTTAGACAGTAAAAATTCTGGAGTAGACTGTCACTTTATTTTCTATCTGAATCATGAAAATAAAAACCATTTTTGGGTTTCATGTCCGTTTAAAGTACCATAAAACAGGCAGAGCTGAATGCATAACATTAAAAATATTTCCTGTCTGCCAGCACCCTCTTAAATTGGGCCCTTTGTATTTTTCAATAAAGTCACATATTTTAGTTAAAACTACAATAAAAAAAATGTACTAATGGAATTTGACATTGCCGCTCCGCCAATCTCTACAATCACTGTCCAAACACTCCAGAATACAATTTAAAGTATTAACCTACAGCCTCACTCCCAACTATGGGGGGTAGTTATCAACGTGTCAACTTTCCTGCCTTCGCCGGCCCAATACGCCCGCCTAAGCTCGCCTCACATCGCCGCCGCGGACCTGAAAAAATTTGCCTAAGTTATCAAGTAAAGCTGTCAAAAAGCCGCGGAGCGATGAGCAGCGGACTGTGAGAGTTATCACTCATCTGATCTCGCTGCTCTTTGGCTGTTTGACAGCTTTCTTGCTAGCCTGTCACTAAGCACTCACACTAAACTACACTGTTCTACCCCCTATACCGGCGCCCCCGGAGCCCCCCGCAACTAAATAAAGTTACTAACCTCTAAACCGCCGCTCCTAGACCCCGCCGCAAGTCTTATAAATGTATTAACCCCTAAACCGCCGCTCCCGGACACCGCTGCCACCTACATTATACCTAGTAACCCCTATCCTGCCCCCCCCTATACCGTCACCCTCTATAATAAAGTTATTAACCCCTATCCTGCTGATCCCGCACCTCGCCGCAAATAAATAAATAGTTTAACCCCTAAACCGCCGCTCCCTGAACCCGCCGCAACCTATATTACATTTATTAACCCCTATCCTGCCCCCCTACATCGTCGCCACCTATAATAAATTTATTAACCCCTATCCTGCCCCCCACTACACCGCCGCCACTGTAATAAAATTATTAAACCTAAGTCTAACACTAACCCTAACACCCCCCTAACTTAAATATTAATTAAATAAATCTAAATCATATTTCTATTATTAACTTATGAGAGGGCACTGATTGGCTAAAATGCAAGTCTGTCAAAAGAACTGAGATAAGGGGTCTCAGGGTCTGCTGAGGCATAGATACAAGGTAATCACAGAGGTAAAAAATATATTAATATTACCGTGTTGGTTATACAAAACTCGGGAATGGTTAATAAAGGGATTATCTATCTTTTTAGACAGTAAAAATTCTGGAGTAGACTGTCACTTTATTTTCTATCTGAATCATGAAAATAAAAACCATTTTTGGGTTTCATGTCCGTTTAAAGTACCATAAAACAGGCAGAGCTGAATGCATAACATTAAAAATAGTTCCTGTCTGCCAGCACCCTCTTAAATTGGGCCCTTTGTATTTTTCAATAAAGTCACATATTTTAGTTAAAACTACAATAAAAAAAATGTACTAATGGAATTTGACATTGCCGCTCCGCCAATCTCACAATCACTGTCCAAACACTCCAGAATACAATTTAAAGTATTAACCTACAGCCTCACTCCCAACTATGGGGGGTAGTTATCAACGTGTCAACTTTCCTGCCTTCGCCGGCCCAATACGCCCGCCTAAGCTCGCCTCACATCGCCGCCGCGGACCTGAAAAAATTCGCCTAAGTTATCAAGTAAAGCTGTCAAAAAGCCGCGGAGCGATGAGCAGCGGACTGTGAGAGTTATCACTCATCTGATCTCGCTGCTCTTTGGCTGTTTGACAGCTTTCTTGCTAGCCTGTCACTAAGCACTCACACTAAACTACACTGTTCTACCCCCTATACCGGCGCCCCCGGAGCCCCCCGCAACTAAATAAAGTTACTAACCTCTAAACCGCCGCTCCTAGACCCCGCCGCAAGTCTTATAAATGTATTAACCCCTAAACCGCCGCTCCCGGACACCGCTGCCACCTACATTATACCTAGTAACCCCTATCCTGCCCCCCCCCTATACCGTCACCCTCTATAATAAAGTTATTAACCCCTATCCTGCTGATCCCGCACCTCGCCGCAAATAAATAAATAGTTTAACCCCTAAACCGCCGCTCCCTGAACCCGCCGCAACCTATATTACATTTATTAACCCCTATCCTGCCCCCCCTACATCGTCGCCACCTACAATAAATTTATTAACCCCTATCCTGCCCCCCACTACACCGCCGCCACTGTAATAAAATTATTAACCCCTAAACCTAAGTCTAACACTAACCCTAACACCCCCCTAACTTAAATATTAATTAAATAAATCTAAATCATATTTCTATTATTAACTAAGTTAATCCTATTTAAAACTAAATACTTACCTATAAAATAAACCCTGATATAGCTACAATATAAATAATAATTATATTGTAGCTATCTTAGGATTTATTTTTATTTTACAGGTACCTTTCAATTTATTTTAACTAGGTACAATAGCTATTAAATAGTTATTAACTATTTAATAGCTTACCTAGCTAAAATAAAGAGAAATGTACCTGTAAACTAAAAACTAACCTAAGTTACAATTACACCTAACACTACACTATACTTTAATAAATTATTCCTATTTAAAACTAAATACTTACCTGTAAAATAAACCCTAAGATAGCTACAATATAATGAATAATTACATTGTAGCTATCTTAGGATTTATATTTATTTTACAGGTAACTTTGTATTTATTTTAGCTAGTTAGAATAGTTATTAAATAGTTATTAACTATTTAATAACTACCTAGCTAAATGAAATACAAAATTACCTGTAAAATAAATCCTAACCTAAGTTACAATTAAACCTAACACTACACTATCATTACATTAATTAAATAAATTAACTACAAATAACTAAAATTAAATACAATTACATAAACTAACTAAAGTACAAAAAATAAAAAAAGCTAAGTTACAAAAAATAAAAAAAATAAGTTACAAACATTTAAAAAAATATTACAACAATTTTAAGCTACTTACATCTAGTCTAAGCCCCCTAATAAAATAACAAACCCCCCCAAAATAAAAAAAATGCCCTACCCTATTCTACATTAAAAAAGTTCAAAGCTCTTTTACCTTACCAGCCCTTAAAAGGGCCTTTTGTGGGGGCATGCCCCAAAGAATTCAGCTCTTTTGCCTGTAAAAGAAAAATACAACCCCCCCAACATTAAAACCCACCACCCACATACCCCTAATCTAACCCAAACCCCCCTTAAGGTAGGAAAATTCTGATTGGCTGATTAAATCAGCCAATCAGATTCAAGTTCAAGGCTGATCCAGTCAGCCAATCAGATTTTTCCTACCTTAATTCCGATTGGCTGATAGAATCCTATCAGCCAATCGGAATTGAAGGGATGCCATCTTGGATGACGTCCCTTAAAGGAGCCTTCATTCGTTGGTAGTCCGTCAGGAAAGAAGGATGTTCCGTGTCGGCGGGATGAAGATTCAAGACCCGGCTTGGAAGATGACCTCGCCCGGATAGAAGACTTCTTCAGCGCCTCTTGGAAGATGACATCGCCCGGATGGAAGATTTCTTCAGCGCCTCCTGGAGGATCACTTCATCGGATGGAAGATTTCTTCAGCGCCCCTTGGATGATCACTTCTGCCGCTCCAGATGTCCTCTTCGGTTCCATCGCTGCTCGGTTGAGTGAAGACGACTCAAGGTAGGATGATCTTCAGGGGATTAGTGTTAGGTTATTTTAAGGGGGGTTTGGGTTAGATTAGGGGTATGTGGGTCGTGGGTTTTAATGTTGGGGGGGGTTGTATTTTTCTTTTACAGGCAAAAGAGCTGAATTCTTTGGGGCATGCCCCCACAAAAGGCCCTTTTAAGGGCTGGTAAGGTAAAAGAGCTTTGAACTTTTTTAATGTAGAATAGGGTAGGGCATTTTTTTATTTTGGGGGGGTATGTTATTTTATTAGGCAGCTTAGATTAGGTGTAAGTAGCTTAAAATTGTTGTAATATTTTTTAAAATGTTTGTAACTTATTTTTTTTATTTTTTGTAACTTAGATTTTTTTATTTTTTGTACTTTAGTTAGTTTATGTAATTGTATTTAATTGTAGTTATTTGTAGTTAATTTATTTAATTAATGTAATGATAGTGTAGTGTTAGGTTTAATTGTAACTTAGGTTAGGATTTATTTTACAGGTAATTTTGTATTTCTTTTAGCTAGGTAGTTATGAAATAGTTAATAACTATTTCATAACTATTCTAACTAGCTAAAATAAATACAAAGTTACCTGTAAAATAAATATAAATCCTAAGATAACTACAATGTAATTATTAATTATATTGTAGCTATCTTAGGGTTTATTTTACAGGTAAGTATTTAGTTTTAAATAGGAATAATTTATTAAAGTATAGTTTAGTGTTAGGTGTAATTGTAACTTAGGTTAGTTTTTAGTTTACAGGTACATTTCTCTTTATTTTAGCTAGGTAAGCTATTAAATAGTTAATAACTATTTAATAGCTATTGTACCTAGTTAAAATAAATTGAAAGGTACCTGTAAAATAAAAATAAATCCTAAGATAGCTACAATATAATTATTATTTATATTGTAGCTATATTAGGGTTTATTTTATAGGTAAGTATTTAGTTTTAAATAGGATTAACTTAGTTAATAATAGAAATATGATTTAGATTTATTTAATTAATATTTAAGTTAGGGGGGTGTTAGGGTTAGTGTTAGACTTAGGTTTAGGGGTTAATAATTTTATTACAGTGGCGGCGGTGTAGTGGGGGGCAGGATAGGGGTTAATAAATGTATTATAGGTGGCGACGGTGTAGGGGGGGCAGATTAGGGGTTAATAAATTTAATATAGGTTGCGGCAGGGTCAGGGAGCGGCGGTTTAGGGGTTAAACTATTTATTTATTTGCGGCGAGGTGCGGGATTGGCAGGATAGGGGTTAATAACTTTATTATAGAGGGCGGCGGTATAGGGGGTTACTAGGTATAATGTAGGTGGCGGTGGGCTCCGGGAGCGGCGGTTTAGGGGTTAATATGTATAGAGTAGCTTGCGGTGGGCTCCGTGAGCGGCGGTTTAGGGGTTAATCATTTTATTTAGTTGCGGCGGTGTAGGGGGGGACAGATTAGAGGTGTTTAGACTCGGGGTACATGTTAGGGTGTTAGGTGTAGACAGCTCCCATAGGAATGAATGGGATGTCTGGCAGCAGTGAACTTGTACTTTCGCTATGGTCAGACTCCCATTGATTCCTATGGGATCCGCCGCCTCCAGGGTGGCGGTTTGAAAACCAGGTACGCTGGGCCGTAAAAGTGCCGAGCGTACCTGCTAGTTTTTTGATAACTAGCAAAAGTAGTCAGATTGTGCCGCACTTGTGTGCGGAACATCTGGAGTGACGTAAGAATCGATCTGTGTCGGACTGAGTCCGGCGGATCGAAGTTTACGTCACAAAATTCTACTTTTGCCGGTCTCTAGCCTTTGATAGCTAAGGCGAATCAGCCTCGCCACAAATACGCTGCGGAATTCCAGCGTATTTGAGGTTGACGGCTTGATAACTACCCCCCTATATTTCCTCTTTCATCTCCAAATATTCCCAGGCCCATCCCTCGATCAACCTCTAACCTACGTCTCTCCACTCCTATTATCTCAACGTCCCACTCCCACCCTCAATAACTCTCTACCCCACTCCATAAGACTGTCTCCAACCTTGTATAGCTTCAGACGCTCCTTGAAAACCTACCTGTTCAAAAAGGTTTACCATCTCCTCTGTTATTCATCCTACTCACTGCTGCAACTACAATTCATGTGAGAAACTACCCCAAACCTTGGCCTCCATTACATATGCAGCATCTCCCGCAAAATCCTCCGCCGCCAGATTTTACGCGATTTTGGTATTACATATACGGCGTAGCATACAAGTTACGCGCATATATTTCACCCTTCGGACGTATTTTTTTTAGCCATAAACTAACATAGAACAGCCACGCAATTTGGTATCCAATATACAGCATTAGGACTTACGTGCGCAGAATTCAGAAAATCTACTCCATTCTCATCTCGCCACATATTGCAGGCGCAGCAACCCTCGCACTGACTAGAAAAGCAACGTAACTCCCTGGAAGCCTTAACAAACACATACATTTAAGCAGCATCTCAAGGTTAAAGGGACAGTATACTATGATATTGTTTTTTTAAGGTTTATTTCTGTATTTGAAATAGTTTGAAGCCACAACATAATCAAATGGATTGAGCTTGTAGGTACTTTATCACATTGTGGACATATACTTGCTTATTTACTTGAAATTTCTTCTCAAAACAATCAACAATACTTGGAGGAGAGATCAATGGGAAATCATAATTGTATTACCTTCATCTCAGAACCCACTGGAGTGTAATTTATTCTAATTCTAACACAGCTTGGCACTGATGCCAAAATATATAAAGGGACAGTCAAGTCCAAAGAAAACCTTCTTATTTTAAATAGGGCATGTTATTTCAAACTACTTTCGGATTTAATTCTAACACTTGCTTTGTTCTCTTGGTATTCTTAGTTGAAAGCAAAACCTAGGATGGCTCATATGATAATTTCTAAGACCTTCTTGAAGGCTGCCTCTTTGCAATTGTGTCAAACCAATCACAGACACCACAACCTCTCACCTGCAGCCTTAAAACACCTGATAATGCCCACCCTATCAGTAACATCACTACTATATATACCAATGTGTCAATTTATATTGGATGTGAGATACATTGATTTACATCTTAGAAGTGAATATTACTATATGTACCCTTCATAAACAACTATTGTGGATGTGAGTTATAGTACAAGAATATGTCATAAACATGATAATATAATATTACCTTTTTTTGCCATTTCCACACAGGTCTTATTATATGTTTTAACAATATTAGTGTACTAAAACACACCTCACATGGATGTGGATGACAATTATATGACAATTATATGGTAAATAACAGAGGACAAGATTTATGGTGAACTATAAGAATATTTATTTCTTTTTTGGCTTCTTGGATGAGGGAGCTGAGGTGACTGTAGTGGATTGCCTTGTTCTCCTGGTTTGAGAAGATTCTGATGTTTCTGCTGGTGTGCTGGCCACAGATGATAGGCTGGAGACAGTGTCCTGCTGGTGTGTAAAGTGCTCAACCAACACACCCAAGAGTTGATTTTGTTCTCGCCATCTATTGTCCATCTGCATCTGCATATCAGACAGAAAGAACTTCACCTGTGGAAAAAAGAATATAACAAATGTGTAGAAAATTCACACAAAGGCCTAGGAAGGGCCGAAACGCGTAGACCTTGCACTGGTAAGCCTTATTCTAATCAGTCTATTTACTTGTGAATTTTCTACACATTTGTTGAATTTTCTACACATTTGTTATATTCTTTTTTCCACAGGTGAAGTTCTTTTATTGCGCTTCAGTTTTTCAATTTGTTTGCCGTACTTTTCTAGTTGTGCCATCTTTTTGCTTTTTTGCACCTTTTTGTTTTTTTGAGCAGCATTTTTCACTTTTTGGAGTTTGCACAATCAGCCACATCACAGGAATTACTTTTAAACTTTTTGGATTACTTTATTAATCGTTTTGCATTGACATTTAACACTATCACATTGTCATCACATCATTGACTTTTCATCACCAATTATTCCAGCATCTTTATCATCAATTCTTCAATCAATAATCCATCAATTGTATAATTCATCAACTTTTCATTCAATTTTTCATTTAATTTTTTATCCATTCAAATTTTTTATCCATTCATTTTTTCACTCATTTTTTATTATTTTTTTCCTCATCACCTTGTATCATCACTTTGAACATTTCCACTGATTGATATTCATATGTTCATATTTTCATTGCTATTGACTATTTAATAACTGTGCTCCCTATTTTATTGTACATCCAGTTTATTGCGCATCAAGTTTTTTTTTGTGCATTAAGTTTATCAAGTTCATCAAGTTTTTATTGTGTCATAAGTCTTTATTGTGTTATAAGCTCTTATTTTGTATACTGAAGTATTTATTTATCGCATGGATCCATGATTTTTTATATATTGTATTGATTTTTTATATATTGCATTGATTGATTTGTTTTAATCTTTATTGTCAAGTATACAATAAATGTTTTAACTATCCCCCGTTTGGTTGGCGCCTGAGTCACCCCCTTTTCCTTTGATTCATTTTGCAGTGATAGCTAGTTATAACTTCTCTCGGGCAGTAGGTATTTTTCTGGCGCTGAAGTAGACTCCACTCTGAACCTTTCATGGTTCCTGAAGAACCTCTCTTGGCCTCTTTGGATGTTCTCTGTGCTTGTTATGAGCCTCCTCTGGAGTGCAATGTATTCCTCACCAAGGGGTGAATACAATGCATCCACAGGCTCTTGAGCAGCAGGGCTTCTAGGTGCTTGTGGGGCAGGGTCACCTGCATCTGCTGTTGCTTGAGGTGCAGGGCCAGCTTCAGCTGCTTGTTCATGTGGTGGTGGGCCAGCTTCAACTGCTGGTTCATGTGGTGGTGGGCCAGCTTCAACTGCTGGTTCATGTGGTGGTGGGCCAGCTTCAACTGCTGGTTCATGTGGGGCAGCTGTAGAATCTGCTTTATTTCCTTCTGCCAATGGTGGAGCTCATCCAATTGCTGAGGATTGTGGAGCTCGTCCAATTGCTGAGGATGGTGGAGCTTGGGGTTGGGGGGGGTAAAAACATGGACTCTTTGTGGCTGTCTTGGCTCCCCCTCAAAGCCAAAGGGAGGATATTCCTCTGGACAGGAATCTTGCCAGGGGTCATATGGCAATGGTGGTGGCATCACTCCCGGGTCCTCAACTGAAGCCATCCAACCATGCTCATGACTGGGAGCATACTGTTCTTGCTGTTGCCTGAAGGGTGGTGGTGGTGGTGGTGGTGGCATGGATGTTTAACATCCTTGTGACAGGAGGTTATGTGAAGGAGTCAAAGGATGAGATGGATTAGTAAAGTCAGATATATGTCCACGTGGGCATACAATATACATTGATACATGCTAGGGCCTATACTGATTCTCATGTCAAACTATATAACATGTGTCCTGTGTTAATCTGAGACATGTTAGTATTCCACTATTCCACCTCATATCAGGAATTGCATTGTGTTAAGTAGCATTAAGGTCAAATATAATTGTAGATGTTTTTGTTAGTAGGCCAAATACCATGCTCCTCATTGTGTACATGAAAGTGTGATATTAAAGGGATACTAACCCCACATTTTTTTCTTTCATGATTCAGATAGAGCATGCAATTTTAAGCAACTTTCTAATTTACTCCTATTATCAATTTTTATTTGTTCTCATGTTATCTTGATTTGAAAAAGCAGTAATAAAAGGTTAGGAGCCGGCCCATTTTTAGTTCAGTACCTTGGTAGAGCTTGCTGATTGGTTTGCTACATTTAGCCACAAATCAGCAAGTGCTACCCAGGTGCTGAACAAAAAAATGGTCCGGCTCTAAAGATTACAGTACTGCTTTTTCAAATCAAGATAGAATGAGAACAAAGAAAAATTGATAATATGAGTAAATTAGAAAGGTGCTTAAAATCTCATGCTCTATCTGAATCATAAAAGAAAAAAATTGGGTTTAGTATCCCTTTAAAAGATGTTATATCTCAAATACATATAATACTGGTGTGTGGGATGTTACTCACCAGCATGATGTGCTGTGGTTGCAGTCACAAGCCCCTGGAAGTCCACGGACTGCTGTGATACTCAGGGACCTGTGTATCATCTCCTGCCAGGTGTTATACTCTATGTCCAGGGATGGGCCACCGCCTGTTCCCCTCTGGTGCATAGCTTCCTGCCCCATCTTTTCTTTGACCCGCCTCTTGCAGTCATTTCACCACTTTTTCAGACCCTCAACAGTCCTCCTCTGCGGGGCCACACTGTTGACGACATCCTCTACCGCCAACCATGCCGTTTTTCACCTTTTGGCACTGCCTTTGCCCTTCTCCTGCCCGAAGAGGGCACTTGTAATTGTCCATGATGGCCTGGACTAGGGCAACATTTTCCTCAAATGAGAAGTTGGGACATCTCAGCCTCTCATCCTCCATGGACACCTGGCTTGCTCCCTGTGATGTCCCTGGTGTGGGTTCCTCCCTATCCTCTCCCTCCTCCCCCTTTCTGTCCCCATGTGCACCCTCTGTCCCTCTCCTAGATGTGCCTGGTCTCTGGGGCTCTTGAGCATCTCCCCTCCCATCATCCCTTCTAGCTCTCCCTCTCCCCACTCCACTTACTCCCTGATGGGGACCCCACTGCTCCTCCTGTCCTCTCCAATACTCCTCTCCCTGCCACTCCTCTCCCTTCCTCCCCTCCGCCCTACCTCTCCCTGCCATCCTCACACTAAATCACACTACACACACTCACACTAACTCCAAGTTCAATCACACACAATCACAATCAAACACTGTGAAATTCAAATAAAATGTGTGAGGTGTGCTGTAGCTCAAAGAACAATCCAAACACACTGAAGAAAATGGCGGATGCGCATGGGTTTATATATGAATTTTGAATAGCGTAATTACGTGTCGCATTTTTATTTGAAATTGCGGTTAATTTTTACGAGTTTTAGCCTAATTTGCATAAAACTACTCTTTATTGACACTTTCCATGGACAAAATACTGGCGTAAGATACTTGCGACGACTAAAATGTGTATTGGCGCACATTTCAGAAGATCGCCAGTTTGTCCTACTTACGCCAGTTTAGCATCTAACGGCGCAGTATATGTAATACCCCGATGTGCAAGGTGAAATTATGGGCGGCATGGGTTCCCACGCTTGCGCCGAAACCTACGCCGTATATGTGATCGCGCCCCTTATGTCTCTGCACCATCAACCTGTAGACTTTAAGTTCTCTGGAGCAGGGCCCTCTTCCTCCTGTACTAGATCTGTTTAGTCTGTTAGTGTTTTTGTATCAAATCCTTGCCATTGTATACCCCTATCTCTGTACCCAGTGCTATGGAATTTTGCAGCTCTATACAAATAAATTATAATAATATTAACTGCTATAAATCTTAGTTTCCTTTGCTTGATTTAATGCAAAATTAAGTATAATATCCCCTTCTATACTGCTTAGAGTGCAGTTATTTTAATATTTTTCAAATTCTTATGTTGAAAGCATAAATAGATGCTGTTTTTTTACTGATTGTGGGAGTTATGTTGATCTTGAGGCATTAACTGCTGGGTACAACTACAGAAGAATAGTTACTACTTACCATGATATTGTTTTCCCTCCTGTACCTGCAGCTTTCTTTAAAGCAGTTCTCTTATTTTAACTCATTACAGAATCCAGTAGGTAAAGCTCTGCAGGGTCGGCCTTAGAGCAAGTTGACCATCTAGGGCCCTGTCCATAGGAGGGCCCTGCCCCAGTCCATGCTAACAATTGGAATATCAAAGTTCTCTGTGTTCAAGCCAGGGCCATATTGGCCTATGGGGATATTTCCCAGTGAACCTCCCCTGCTGGAGTCTGGGGACAACACAGTAACTGTGAGGGAGGCCATTCAACCGACTGATTTGAGCGCTCTCATGTTAGGCCAGCCGCTCAAAATTAGTTTGTGATTGGCTGTAACTGTAACAAGTCATTGCTTGATGTGTATGGGAACCTTGGGGAAGTAAAATCATTACAGCAATCTCAGACTTTCCGTGCTCCGCACCAAAACGGCATGAAACGCGTCAGATGACGTAGACACCTGTCCTGTTTGTACCTGCTCTCCTCTTCGGCATGTTCAGTGTATTGTAAGTTTTAATTGTATATGCCAATAAATGTTAAGTTTTATCCACACCACGATCCAAGCTAAGATTGATGCCTTTTTACTATTAAGCTTCTGTACCTCTGTTCTCTGGATATTACTCTTTACATTTATAACTATGGGGCTTGGTTAGGGGTATGAAAATCAGCACAATGTTATTAAACCACTTAACGTCCGAGGATGTACCAGGTACGTCCTGCAAAAATTGTCAGTTAGTGACAATGGACGTACCTGTTACCTCCTCTGTCTGATTGAGTGCTGGAAGCGATTGCAATCACTTCCAGCAGCTCTCAGCATATTGCAGTGATGCCTCGATATTGAGGCATCCTGCAATTTCCTGTTTTAAGCATCCGATGCAGAGCCACTCTGTGACCCTCTCTGCATTGGCCATCGATGGTGCCGATCGTTGGTGGGAGCTGCTGCTGGGAGGCGGGTGGGTGGCCCATCAATGGAGGAACTTCTGAATCCTGTCCCTGCAGAGCAGGCAAGTGATTGGGAGCGAGCGTGGGAGTGTGCACGCTCCATTGAGTCCGGAGAGGGGGAGGTAGAGGGAGGGAGAGAGTGGGAGATAGAGGGAAATATATTTTTATAAAGTGATCTGGGAGGGGAAGGGGAGTGGGGGTAGCTATACTACAGAAACTTGTGTTTTTAAAAAAAAAATGGGTAATTGATTATGAGCAAACTGGGTACAGGCAGACAGCTGCCAGTACCCAAGATGGCTGAAAATAGGTAGAGGGGGAGGGTTAGAGAGCTGTATGGGGGGGTCAGGGAGGTTGAGGGCTAAGTGGGGATCCATCACTGCTCTAAAAAATAAAAACAATAAAAAAAAAATCCTTTTATTTTAGTACTGGCAGATTTAGTACTACTTAAGATGGCGGTGACAATTGTGAGGTGGGGGAGGGAACAGAGCTGTTTGTGGGGGGGCAGGGAGGGATCAGGGAATGGGATGTGTCAGGTGGGAGGCTGATCTCTACACTAAAGCTAAAATTAACCCTACAAGCTACCTAATTAACCCCTTAGCTGCTGGGCATAATACAAGTTTGGTGCACAGCGGCATTTAGCGGCCTTCTAATTAACAAAAAGCAATGCCAAAGCCATATAAGTCTGCTATTTCTGAACAAAGGGGATCCAAGAGAAGCATTTACAACCATTTGTGCCATGATTGCACTAACTGTTTGTAAATAATTTCAGTGAGAAACCTAAAATTGTGAAAAAGTTAATGATTTTTTTTATTTGATCGCATTTGGCGGTGAAATGGTGGCATGAAATATACTAAAATGGGCCTAGATCAATACTTTGGGTTGTCTACTAGACTGCAATAAAGCTACAATTAACCATACAAGCTCCCTAATTAACCCCGTCACTGCTGAGCATAATACATGTGTGGTGCGCAGCAGCATTTAGTGGCCTTCTAATACCAAAAAGCAATGCCAAAGCCATAAATTTCTGCTATTTCTGAACAAAGGGGTTCCCAAAGAAGCATTTACAACCATTTGTGTCATAATTGCACAAGCTGTTTTGTAAATAATTTCAGTGAGAAACCTAAAGTTTGTGAAAAAGTGAAAGTTTTTTTTATTTGATCGCATTTGGCGGTGAAATGGTGGCATTAAATATACCAAAATGGGCCTAGATCAATACTTTGCGTTGTTTACTACACTACACTAAAGCTAAAATTACCTCAAAAAGCTCCCTACATTCTCCCTAATTAGCCCCTTCACTCCTGGGCATAATACACGTGTGGTGCACAGTGGCATTTAGTGGCCTTCTAATTACCAAAAAGCAATGCCAAAGCCATATATGTCTGCTATTTCTGAACAAAGGGGATCCCAGAGAAGAATTTACAACCATTTTGGCCATAGTTGCACAAGCTGCTTGTAAATAATTTTAGTGAGAAACTGAAAGTTTGTGAAAAAATTTGTGAAAAAGTGAACAATTTTTTGTATTTGATCGCATTTGGCGGTGAAATGGTGGCATCAAATCAAAATGGACCTAGATCAATACTTTGGGATGTCTTCTAAAAAATATATATATATATATGTATATGTCAAGGGATATTCAGGGATTCCTGAGAGATATCAGTGTACCAATGCAACTAGCGCTAATTTTGAAAAAAAAGTAGTTTGGAAATAAAGTGCTACTTGTACTTATTGCCCTATAACTTACAAAAAAAGCAAAGAACATGTAAACATTGGGTATTTCTAAACTCAGGACAAAATTTAGAAACTATTTAGCATGGATGTTTTTTGGTGGTTGTAGATGTGTAACAGATTTTGGGGGTCAAAGTTAGAAAAAGTGTGGGTTTTTTAAATTTTTTCCTCATTTTATAATTTTTTTTATAGTAAATTATAAGATATGATGAAAAACGGTATATAATATGTGTGGGTACAGTAAATGAGTAAGAGGAAAATTACAGCTAAACACAAACACCGCAAAAATGTAAAAATAGCCTTGGTTCCAAACGGACAGAAAATGGAAAAGTGCTGTGGTCATTAAGGGGTTAAACAACATTCCAATTTACTTCTAAAATCTAATTTGCTTCATTCTTTAGATATTCTTTGTTGAAGAAATAGCAATGCACATGGGTGAGCCAATCACACAAGGCATCTATTTGCAGCCACCAATCAGCAGCTACTGGGCCTATTTTGATATGCCTTTTAACAAATGATAGCATAACATAAGAAAGAAGCAAATTAGATATATATGTAAGTAAGTAAATTGGAAAGTTTTTTGTAAATCATGAAAGGAAAAAAAATGGGTTTCATGTCCCTTTAATTGCAGATATATACTTGTATAAAAATGACTAACTACCCTTTAGCCACTTGAAATAACACATTGCATAGCCAAGTGGTTAAATATATTTTTTTAAAATATTAAAAAAAATGGAAAAAAACTTCATACCAAAAGTTTAAAGGGACATGAAACCCAAAGTTATTAAGACAGAGCATAGGGACACTCAATCAAAAATAAACTTTCATTATTCAGATAGAGCATGACATTTTAAACAACTTTCCCATTTACTTGCATTAACTAAATGTGCACAGTCTTTCTATATTTAAACTTGTTGTGTCATCAGCTCCTACTGAGCATGTGCAAGAATAAGTGTGTATGCATTTGTGAATGGCTGATGGCTGTCACATGGTACGTGTATGCATTTGTGATTGGCTGATGGCTGTCACATGGTACAGGGGGAGTGGAAAAAGACATAACTTAAAATTCTCAGAAAAAAAATCTGCTACTCATTTGAAGTTCAGACTAAGTGCTATTGCATTGTCTTGTTATCTTGCATTTGTTGATTATGCAAATCTACTGTGTTAAAATGAAAAAAGTTTCCAACTTACTTCTATTATCAAATTTGATTTGTTCTCAATGTCTTTTTTGTTGACGAGATATCTAGATAGGAAGAGTACAAATGTTTGGAGTATTAGATGGCAGGAAATAGTGCTGCAATCTAGTGTTCTTGCTAATGCTTAACATTCTTGCAAAACTTCTGCCATATAGTGCTGCAACACATGAATGCTCCTTAGCTTAGCTCCCTGCTTTTCAACAAAGGATGCCAAAGAAACATATACATTTTGGTAAGCAAATTAGAGAGTGGTTTAAAATGATATGCTCTTTCTGAATCATGAACATTTTTTAATTTGATTTAATGTCATGAAAAAGCAGGGAAATTCTTACTGGAAATGTAGAGTGACACCCTCTCAAAAAAAAATAAAAAAAAATAAAGATTATACCTTTTTGTTAAAGGGATGTAAAACAGTCTGTTTTATTGTTGTGAAAAAAAAGTTGCTTATACATATTCATCAATATTCATCTATTTAAATGCATTTTAACGTTTGTTTTTTATTTTTTACACTACATACAGATTCCTTTACTTTCTGCCACAGACCTACGAGGATGAGGGGCTCTGCAGGAAGTTTTATCTTAGCCTGATGTCATAGAACTTCTAAGCTGGTTTAGTATTAAAGGGACAATCTACACCAGAATTGTTTTTGTTTAAAAAGATAAATAATCACTTTATTAACCATTCCCCAGTTCTTCATAACCAACACAGATATATTAATTTTCCCCCAAGTTAGGCCTCAACTTGCATAGATGAGTCATTTGATTGTGTAGTGTGCAAAGAAGGAGAGGTAGTGGAATAATATAATACCATAGCCAAATTATTTAATAGAACAGCACAAAACCATGTTTTGAATATAACTAGCTGAAAGGGACATGAAACCCAAATTTCATGATTTAGATCACTAGTTTTCAAATCCTCAGGTGTCCCCAACAGGCCAGATTTTCAGGATTACCTTGGGTGAGAGCAGGTAAAATAACCAGGTTTATTAATCAGCTGATTGTTTCACCTGTGCTCCAGTTCAGATATCCTCAAAATGTGGCCTGTTAGGGAGGTCTGAGAACAGGTGGAAAACTGGTGATTTAGATAGAGCATGCGGTTTTTAAACATATTATACATTTATTTTTATCATCTAATTTGTTTTGTTACTTGGTATAACAGACAGAAGTAAATTAGAAAGTTGTTTAAAATTGTATTCTCTATTTGAATCATGAAAGACATTTTGGGTTTCATGTCCCTTTAATACATGAAAGAAAAAAGAAATACAATATAGCCAAGTGTATAGAGTCTTCTAATTAAAGGGATAGTAAAGTCCAAATAAAACTTTCATGCTTTAGATAGGGCATGTAATCTTAAACAACTTTCTAATTTACTTTTATCATCAAATTTGCTTTGTTCTCTTGTTATTCTTAGTTGAAAGCTAAACCTAGGTAGGCTCATATGCTAATTTCTAAGTTCTTGAAGGCCGCCTCTGCATTTGACAGTTTTTCACAGCTAGAGGGCGTTAGTTCACGTGTTTTATATATAGATAACATGCAAGTGAAGTTATTTAAGAGTCAGCACTAATTGCCTGAAATGCAAGTCTGTCAAAAGATCTGAGATAAGGAGGCAGTCAGCAGAAGCTTAGATACAAGGTAATTACAGAGGTAAAAAAAAAGTATTTATATTTCTATAACAGTGTTGGTTATGCAAAACTGGGGAATGGTAATTAAAGGGATTATCTATCTTTTTAAACAATAACATTTTTGGTGTTTACTATCCCTTTAAATTAACTTTTTTAAACTAAGGTTAAAAAAGTATGAAAACAAACACTAAAAAAAGGAAAAAATGTCCCATATATGTATAGACATTCCATAAACAGGAGGACTAAATTAAAAAAAGGTAGAAACCTGTTTCCTATTTATTATTTGTTGTTGAGAAATAAAATAAATCTTAGAACTTTTTAATACTCCTCCCACATAGTTAGGGATTTAAATACGTTAGACTTAAAAACTTTCTACTTCAGAAGAATAGGCAATACTACTTTAAGACCCAAAAGTTACTAATAGATAACTCCCATAGTTAGATACTAAGTAATCCTAAACAAAACATATCATTTTAAGCAACAAATTAAAACCCCTGTTAGGGGAAATACCAAACAGCACCAGTTTTCCTGGGCAAAAATTGTGTTTGCATAAAATTACAACAGGATTTTAAAGACAAGCTTAATACAATGTTAACTGAAAACCCAGTGCTGGGTAACCCACAGTATTTATAAGCACATAGAGCCAATTGAATTGTTACAATTAGTCACATGACATTTGTAAGCCAATTAATAGTTTGACAGTCATCAAATACCACACTAATGAAGAGCATGGTGTGTGTGTCACATTTCCTTAAGGTGGACAGATTTGAAATCACTAAACAGTATAGTATGCCTAAATACAATTTTACAAAATCTCTAAAAGTATTGAATTAATTACATAACTAAATGATTATTTAAATTCCTGTATTTAGATTCCAAATGTCATAATGATTTAAGTATCTTCAAAGGATCATTTATAAATATGTAAATATACTGTATGTGTATGCAAAGATTAGATAGATAGATAGATAGATAGATAGATAATTAATGTGACCCTAAACTCCAAATTATTTACAAATTCAGTTAGAGAAACTTAAAAAATTATATCCTTTTTTCAGTTTCTCTAACTGAATTTGTGCATAATGTCAATTGATACTTAATATACAACTGCTTGAGGATAGAAAAAAATACCACCTTAATTGGTTTTAACTCTAAAAATTAGTTTTTTTTCCCACTGTTGCAACAATGTAGACTACAGAACAAGCATGCTTCTAAGCAACCAATCAGCAAATAAAACGAGCTTTGGCAAAAATCGAATTCCTTTGTATATATTATCAATGTCTATTAACTGATACCAAGTTCAAGATATATTTCTATCTTGAATTTAAATGTTATTCTAATATTTTGAGAAGAGGAATCTGTATACAAATGCTAGATATTATCCCTTCTCTTGTTCAATTGTAAAATTAACATCAGCTAATTAGTTAACAAAACCAATTTTTCTTACTCTTACACCACTTAAAGGGACAGTATACTGTAAAATAGTTTTTCCCTTAATGTGTTTACAATTGCTTTTTTTTACCATATGCAGAGTAAGAATTGTATGAAAATTAGCTTTTTAAGGTTTATTTGTGTATATTAAAGTTCTGATTTTGTGTTTTGAAGCCACAACCTAATTAAATGGGTTGAGCTTTTAGGTATAATCAGATCTTATTACTGTATCACATTGTGTACATATACATGTTTCTTAATCTTATATCTGTTCATAAAACAATCACCAGTACTTGGAGAGAACAATGGAAAATCAACATTGTATTACCCTATCTCTGCTATATCCCACTGGGAGTGTAATCTCTTCTGCTGGCTGTGTTTACAAAGCTTATCTATAGCTTGGACCTGCGGCCACAAACTTTCAGAATAGGTGTGGATACCACATGCTAAATCAACTATTTCAAATGTCAATATAAGGGTAAAGGAGCTACTTGTAAACAATTTAATACACTCCAGCAGGTAAAGTGGATCATTGGGAACAAATTAAAGGGGAGAAAATTTTTGAGTAAACTGTCTCTTTAAATTTATTGCACGTAACTGGTGTCAAATAAAAAGCTATGGTGGGTTTCATTGTGAATACTCTAAGATAATTCTAAGGAATCATATCCACTTGGTCAGGAAATTCAACTGTGACAGTCCGTCTCAGTAGGGTTGCCACCTTGGCCATGATTTCCTGGACAGTTATGAGTGAACAGCGCTATTCATGTGACGTCCAGGGCAAAATACATGTTCCTCCTTGCACACCCTGCAGTATGTATAACTCATAACTATCCACGAAAACATGGCTATCCTAGGTCTCAAGTAAACCATGTACATGGAAATTTATTCATTGTAGTTGCTATAAAACTCAGCACCACCATATAATCCTTTGCACAAAAATGTTGCATGTACGAAATGTTCCTGAAAACTTGTAATTATTTGTCGGTGGCAGAAATAATCAGACCAAGAGGCTGAATTATCAAATGTCTGTCGTGAGCAATACGCTCTCTGTATTCAGCATTGCACCAGCAGCTCACAAGAGCTGCTGGTGCAAAGCCGCCCCCTGCAGACTTGCGGCCAATCGGCTGCCAGCAGGGAGGTGTCAATAAAGTACGATCGGGTGGAATTGTGGCGATCTCTGTCCACTTCATCAGAGCAGGCAGACAGGGTTATGGAGCAGTGGTCTTTAAACCGCTGCTTTATAACTGTTGTTTCTGGCGAGTCTGAAGACTCGCTAGAAACACGGGCCCACAAGCTCCATAAGGAGCTTGATAAATGGGCCTCCAAATGTTTAATCACAATAGTTATCAGAAATCTGGTTTGCTGGCACTATAAGGTTTTTATAAAACTAAGCTGCCATCTAAAATCATAGGCACTTTTTTATCAACTTGGGTAATCTACAAGCTACATTTTCCAGTTAATAAATCGTAGATAAATCATGTGAACTGGTCTTTTGCAGACAACCTTGAAGTGGTGGCTAAACAAAGAAAGCCCAAAGAACCCAAAGTTGGAGTTTAACCCTTCCCACCGGGGCTTATTTCTTACCAGGACTTATAAGTCAAAATTGAAATCACACGGTTGTAAATGCGGTTGCGTGATTTCATTGATGCTATGATGCTAGGCACGCCCCCCAGCCCGCGATCCCACTTAGGCAGCTTCTATGGGTTCAGGACAGCCAAACGGCTAGTACGTTCCATGCCGGCCTAACGGCGCTAAAGCTAAGCACAGTTAGGATGGCATGGAACATCCTATCGGTGGGAAGGGGTAAAATTGTCCCACCACAAAGCAGTTAACTGTGAGGATGTAAATAATTGAGAATATGAAGATACTGTAAGTATCCTTCGGACCTACTGTGGTCATAAACTGACCAGGTTCTAGGCCTTTCACAAACTTGTTTACAGTTTTTGAAGTTTAATGCCAGTCAATATGTACCTTACTTTTCATTTACAATTTAAAAAAAAACCAGCTTGGAACAAACCTGTAAGATCCTAAAGCACTGGCAAGAGCCTCACCCTTCACCTGAAACAGGAAAGGCTTTGGAGGAGGCAGGATGCATAATGCAGATCGGCTAGCACCGCTATTGGCTAGGAGATGGAAACATCACCTCATTAAAAAAAACGGAGCTGCGCCGTGGGCAGTCAGAGGAGCTTAGGTTAGCGCTAAAGCCGCAGCAAAATAAAGCTACCTATTCATCAGGTTTTTTTTTAAAGTGATGAATGAAGGTCACTTTTATTTTTAGTGATGGTAAATCAAATCCTAACATTTTTTAAGCACTAGAACCATCACTTTAACTTGGAGCCCTAATGGAGCACACTGGGATTTTTAATTGGCGTGGAAGTTTAAAAAGACCTCACCATATAACAGCCAGGGGCTGTAGGAATGAACCCTTAACTGTGCTCAGGATCTTCCAAGCCCACTGGACTGGATTTTGTTTGCTGTGCATCAGTGCAGAAAATGGAATAAATGGTACAGCTTTTTTTTCAAGCTTTCTAATGTTGGCTTATTGATGAATTCTTATTTTGTGATTCTGGAGTTGTTTGGTCTTTCTGTAAATATGGGGGTTAGCTTGTGTATAGTAATCCTACTTGCTCCTAGATCGCAAGTGCAAATGCACTGTGTGATAAACTGAATGATAGGAAGGGTATTCTAGAAGTAGGAAGTGACACAGTTTAACAGAACAGTGCTGCTAAGGTGGTGGAATTCTGCACCAGTGTTCTTAAGTACCTAGTGGCCAAAAGATAGAAGACTTAGACTTTGTGGATTGTGGCAACTGTTACTTTATATAAATTTACCGCTCTGCAAGTTTCAGATTGTCAAGAAATCGATTAAATGACTAAACTCTTGTTTCCTATGCAGTCAGCAGCTGAGGGAATCCTGCATGCAACATCAGCAAAGATAGCTTTAAAGCTTTATATCTCTTATGGTCCTGTCCTAAAGTCAATGGCCTCCATTTATGAAGCTGCGTATGGAGCATGGGGCCTCTTCAGAGCATGAGCCTGCAACCGAAAGTTCAGAAGCACCAGTTGTACAACCTCTGCTTCTTAACGTTAACGTGAGGTTGCGGACTCATTTGTCCTGAATGATTTACAAACCCTTATCTCATGCAATTGGTTGTGTGAGAGCAGGGGCTGGGTTGTACAAGCACCCTAAGATTTTAGATCTCTATGATCTTCAAACCCTGGTGACACATTCACAAAAAATAGATATTGCTCTGATCCTACAGATTGCCTCCAAAGGCAAACAGGTGGGACTGCTAATTACCAGTAAAGTACATTTCTATAAGGAGCAATTATTAAGATGGATAGTTTTAGCTTTACTCCAGCTACATTTTCCTTTTATACCACATATATCTGTGCATAGCTAGGTATATAACTTGTGCTGTTTTCTTTTTTTTTTTTTTTTTAATTTATAGTTTTTATTGAGGTTGTTCAAAAATACAGCAGTAAATAGACACTCAATAGCAGAGAGAGCATATACTTAAAGTGGTACAGTTATGGTAAACAAAAACATAACAGTAGATTACCATGAAGATTAGATGTCAACCCAACTACATCTCGTCCACAGCTACTGAACGCTAGTAGTGAACCTCATTTTATAGTTTTATGTGTATGTACCCCCAAGACTTCAAAAGGCCACTCTTGGACCCATGGTAACGTAAGTGACTCAAAAAGGGGACTCTAATGGTAGGTACGGTCACTTTTGGACTTAAGAAATTAATAATTAAGTAAAACTAAACAAAATATTCAAATGTCTGCTATACTAACTATCAGATGAGAACTATATAAAGGGGATAGTAAACAATTGTAAGGGATGTTTGAGGAGATATGGACAATCATTGCCAGTCATTGCCCTAAGTGATGGCATCCTGTTAAGTTTGCATTATCCCTTGACTAAGCCTATCACTGCAAAGAATGGAGAATTGGAATTGGACATAGTAAACCTTTTTACTTATTGAGTTTGAGAGACCTAATATTATTCAGGTATCATGTGAGGGGTGAACTGGTGTTCTAGCAAGCAAAAATCACTCCAAGGTGCTGGGCAGAGGACTAATTCAGGCATAACTCTAAAGATTAATAAAACAAAACAAAACAAAGGGAGCCCTGAGTTCACCTGGCCTGATTGCTTACAATAACATAAGAGCTTGTTGCAGGGAAGCACTAACTAGATGAAATAGCTTCTCTCCCCACAAAACCACAGTGTAGAAACCCCCTGGTCCTGAAGTAGTAATGTGAGCCTCCCCTCCCCTACAGTAGGGCCCCCTCTGAATCAGAACATATACACAAGTGTGACAGTGTTCTCTATAGCTCCAATAAATGGCAGAACATTACAATCTATGCAAAACAGTAGAGGTAAGTCTTTTATGGCATGCAAGTAATTTGCAAAGAGGAACATACCTGGGAGCATACTTCATAAAATCGGATTATATACATTTAAAACTCAGCTACATTAGCTACTGTATTAATTAGCATTTTCCAATGACACATGGATAGGTATAGAAATGTGTACATATGAGTATTGATAAGATGCATGGCTATAGATTCTAGGAGATAAATAGGTAAACCCGTATTACAAGGTAGTCCAGTGTTTCTATAGAACTGTCGGTTAAGTGTCATTGTGTTGTCCTGAATCAGTACAAAGGCAGAAGACAATCATTTAGCAAGACAGGGTCAGGAGTGTTCTGCATGTTTAACCAATAACGGAACGTAATCGGCATTGGAGAAAAGTTTCCGTTAGCAATGTGGCACAAAAGGCTTTGATGTAAGGAAAGTTCCATAAAGCAGGTACATCTAGAAGTTCAACTTCTCGTTTTAGGCCCTTTCCATTAGTCATAGGCGATACTTGTGTGCTGTATGAATCTCCTAAGAGGTTATCAGCCCATCTCAGCCCCACATCGCCGTACCGGGTCCAGCGCCATCTTGCTATCTCTCCGCTCAGCTGCGGCCGTAATTCGTTGCCCCAGGTACTTTTCCCTCCGAGCTGTGTGGTCGTTTCGTAGGTAGTGGGAAATGGGAGAGTGTTGCTTTGTTCCTGTACATGAAGACCCAGCCTCTCAATTGTAATAGCTAGATCATCGGTCTTCTCCTCGGGATCATTTGGACCTTGTGGCGCAGTTAAGCTCTGAGCTTGAAGTCGTCTGCTCATGGTAAGATCCAGCTCCAACCTTGATTCTGAGTCGGGGCTCACAGCGTCCGGAGGGGTAAGCTGCTCTGTATTCCCCCCAGGTGAAGTGTCACAATGGGCCGTCGCTGGGAAAAGCAGTGACCATAGGTTCCTTTCAAGCTGTTGGTAAGATAGCTTGATTGCGTCCTTTATTGCGCACTCCCATGCTGCCACAGCTTCTAAGGCATACCTCTTGTGTTCCATTGCTCTCTCGTATGCCAATGAGTGATATGTTAGTTTTGTGTAGCTCCCCAGTGAAGAGCAGACTCGGAGCAGATTAGAAATGATACCTTTTTGTTAATCCTATTACAGGATATCTTAACCCCGGAGTTCGGGGGGGGGTTAATTTTATGCGGCAGCCCCAAACCTACGCTGAGAATCCTTCTCTGGAGTCTTTGGTAGTAATCAATCTGCAGCTTGATTAGGTCTAATAGCAAAATGGCTACTAGGCCCTTGTAGAATGTCTCCTGCGTAGCTGTCCCAAAGAACATAGGCCAAAACACTGTCGTAACTTCAGCCCCAAAGATTGTCCAAGCTTTAGTTGTAATGTGAACCCAAAGAGTTTACAATACTGTAGTTTTATGGTGAATAACTTGGGTAAAATCTTGTATTTTCCAGGAGCTTCACTGAGACACGTCTTGCCGCTTTGAGAGTAGGCTCTGCCCCCACTTGTGCTGTTTTCTGATAATATAATCCTCTAAACTTTGCATGGAAAAAGTTTAGTATGTAGGACTTTTATAAGCATAAATGTATTGTTGTGATCTCTACATAGTTACTATCTCTGTACTACTACTATATATACAGCACTGTGCAAAAGTGTGAAAAATGCTTTCAAAATAGAAAGGTTAATAGTTTACTGTTTTATCAATTAACAGAGGCAACATGAGTGAACAGAACAAAAATATAAAGCAAATAAATATTTGGTATGACCACCCTTTACCTTCATAAGAGAATAATTTCTTCTAGGTACACTTGCACACAGTTTTTTAAGGAACTCGACAGGTAGGTTTTTTCCAAACAACTTGGAGAGGTAACCACAGTTCTTCTGTGGATTTAGGACGCCTCAGTTGCTTTTGTCTCTTCATGTAATCCCAGATAGTCTTGATGATGTTGAGATCAGGGCTCTGTGGGAACCATAACATCACTTTCCAAATCTTCTTTAACATCACTTTACAAATCTCCTTTAACAACACTTTACAAAACTTCTTTATGCTGAAAATGACTGGCTGTATGTTTTGGGTCATTGTAATGCTGCAATATGTGGCCAACCAGATGCCTTCTTGGTGGTATTACATAATGGATAAGTATCTGCCTGTATTTATCAACATTGAGGAGACCATTAATTATGACCAAATCCCCAACCTAATTTGAAAAATTGCAGCCCCAAACTTGCAAGGAACCTCCACCATGCTTATTTTTTAATAATACACCTGACACTATGCCTACAAAACTTGTGACTTTGAGCAAGTGTACCTAGAAGAATTGATGCTATTTGGGTAGTTATAAAAAAAATATCAATTTGATTTTGATGTTTCTTCTGTTCAGTAACTTTGTTAAAAATGCAATATATTTAGCTGTACTTGATGACAGGTGATGAGCTGGGTTCTAATCATATTTATTAGATTGGTCTGTTTTCTAAACCCTGTACCAGAATATCACTTTTTTAAGCTTACTACATAAAGTCTGCTTGTTTTAATACATGTCAGCACCTGAACAGCCTTATCAAGCTTGCCTTGTTTATCCCTTAGCATTATACTTGTTATATTTGCTTGTTGTATAACATAGCCTTTGGTATTTATAATTTAACAGCAATTAACTACCCCACTTTTCCAAAATTAACTAGAATAATTTATGTACTCCCTATTTATCTTAAACACCACCACTTTAAAATGCTTCACTTATAACTCTACACATATATAAATATTTGAATTAATACAGATCTCTACTACCTTAGTCAGGATTCAGATACTCCTCAAAAGCTTTCTGATTAGTGTAGGGCTACAAAAATATATTATCAATTGAGAGTCATAAGAATTAAAATATGTTTGGCTACATCAGAAATGTTAGCAGTTCAAAAAAAATACAGCATGGGTTAAAATATAAGATGATATTTGAAGTGTTAGTCCAAATAAATGGTCATTAGATTTATTTGGTCAATAGAAGGGTGTCAAATTGTTTCTTTTTCTACAAAATTTAGATAAGTTGGCAAAAGTCTGGTGGTAGTTCTGGAAACCAAATTGTACAATAGTGAAGGCAAATTATCCAAGGTTGTTTTTCTAATGGAAAATAGGAAGCAATGCAGAGACATTTCTTCTCAAAGTTGTGGACTTCCAGAGAGATGGATATGGATAGTTTAAGCTCATTAAGACTAAAGGCCTGATGATCAAAATCTCACCGGCATGGAGAGAAATCATACAACATTTTTGGAAGCTTTTTTAATGTTATTTTGTAATGTATATGTCTCTCCTTCATACCCAGAGCCCCACATAGTGAGATACACAGCTATCAAGGTAAAATTTGCCTTTCTAAAATTCTTCTTCATAGTACAGACAAGACTTGTTAGATCATCTCTCTAGAGCAGAGAGTTTTAGATCATTGGACCCCAAGGCCCTGATGATCTAATGCTCTCTGCTCACATGAGATGATCTAAGAAGTCTCGTCAGTACGGCAAGGTCCCTCAACAAAATTAAGAAACAGAAATTTGATCTAAAGAGATATAAATAGATACTATTTCCAAAAGATACATTAAGCATGAGTAAGGTATAATTACACTACTCAAAAAAGAGAGGTATGTTAGCACTTTTATAATAAACTATAAAAATTAATTTATTAAACAATCTTAATTTGATATAAAACATCTATATAGAATTATTTTATTATTATTATTATTATACTTTATTTATGAAGCGCTATCATATTCCGCAGCGCTGTCCATGGATACAGTTCATTTAAATAAAACAATAATATAAAACTTCTAAGAGACAGGACAAAATTTACAAACACATACAGGAGGAATTGAGGGCCCTATTCCCGTGGGAACTTACAATCTAGAAGGGTAGGAGGTTGAGAAACAGGAGGTGAGGACTGCAAGATTGAGAAAGATGTTAATGCAGAGATAGATGAGGGAAATATTGCTAGGTAAGAGAAATAGTATTGAGTTGGGTGGTAGGCTTCTCTGAACAGAAAAGTCTTCAGAGAGCATTTAAAGGAAGAAAGATTAGGGCAAAGCCTGACAACACGTAGGAGAGTGTTCCAGAGGGTAGGTGCTGCACGACAGAAGTCCTGCAGTCTAGCATGAGAGAAGGTGATAGTTGCAGATGTAAGGAGCAGGTCATTGTTGGATCTTAGTGGGCGGGCTGGAGTATACTTGTTGATTGGAGAGGATAGGTAGAGGGGTGTGGTGTTGGTGAGCCCTTTGTATGCAAGGGTGAGAATTTTTAATTTAATTCTTCTGTGAATGGGGAGCCAATGAAGGGACTAGCAGAGAGGTTCAGCAGATACAGAGTGACGGGAAAGGTGGATCAGCCTGGCAGAGGCATTTAGGATGAATTGAAGGGGGGAAAGACAGGAAAGAGGAAGGCCAGTAAGTACAGTAGGTTATTGCAGTAGTCAAGTCGGAAAATAACAAGGGAGTGGATTATTTGCTTTGTGGTGTTAGCGCACAGAAAAGGTTGAATCTCGGAAAAGTTCCGTAGATGGTTGCAGCAGGATGTAGAAAGCGATTTGATATGGGGGGCGAAGGATAGATTTGAGTCAAGTGTAACTCCGAGGCAGCGGACTTGGGGCGATGGGGAAATGGTGTTGCCGTCAACAGGGATAGAGAAG